>NC_084890.1:0-300000 GCF_958979055.1 Alnus glutinosa
AAACCCTAAACCCTAAACCCTAAACCCTAAACCCTAAACCCTAAACCCTAAACCCTAAACCCTAAACCCTAAACCCTAAACCCTAAACCCTAAACCCTAAACCCTAAACCCTAAACCCTAAACCCTAAACCCTAAACCCTAAACCCTAAACCCTAAACCCTAAACCCTAAACCCTAAACCCTAAACCCTAAACCCTAAACCCTAAACCCTAACCCTAAACCCTAAACCCTAAACCCTAAACCCTAAACCCTAAACCCTAAACCCTAAACCCTAAACCCTAAACCCTAAACCCTAAACCCTAAACCCTAAACCCTAAACCCTAAACCCTAAACCCTAAACCCTAAACCCTAAACCCTAAACCCTAAACCCTAAACCCTAAACCCTAAACCCTAAACCCTAAACCCTAAACCCTAAACCCTAAACCCTAAACCCTAAACCCTAAACCCTAAACCCTAAACCCTAAACCCTAAACCCTAAACCCTAAACCCTAAACCCTAAACCCTAAACCCTAAACCCTAAACCCTAAACCCTAAACCCTAAACCCTAAACCCTAAACCCTAAACCCTAAACCCTAAACCCTAAACCCTAAACCCTAAACCCTAAACCCTAAACCCTAAACCCTAAACCCTAAACCCTAAACCCTAAACCCTAAACCCTAAACCCTAAACCCTAAACCCTAAACCCTAAACCCTAAACCCTAAACCCTAAACCCTAAACCCTAAACCCTAAACCCTAAACCCTAAACCCTAAACCCTAAACCCTAAACCCTAAACCCTAAACCCTAAACCCTAAACCCTAAACCCTAAACCCTAAACCCTAAACCCTAAACCCTAAACCCTAAACCCTAAACCCTAAACCCTAAACCCTAAACCCTAAACCCTAAACCCTAAACCCTAAACCCTAAACCCTAAACCCTAAACCCTAAACCCTAAACCCTAAACCCTAAACCCTAAACCCTAAACCCTAAACCCTAAACCCTAAACCCTAAACCCTAAACCCTAAACCCTAAACCCTAAACCCTAAACCCTAAACCCTAAACCCTAAACCCTCAACCCTAAACCCTAAACCCTAAACCCTAAACCCTAAACCCTAAACCCTAAACCCTAAACCCTAAACCCTAAACCCTAAACCCTAAACCCTAAACCCTAAACCCTAAACCCTAAACCCTAAACCCTAAACCCTAAACCCTAAACCCTAAACCCTAAACCCTAAACCCTAAACCCTAAACCCTAAACCCTAAACCCTAAACCCTAAACCCTAAACCCTAAACCCTAAACCCTAAACCCTAAACCCTAAACCCTAAACCCTAAACCCTAAACCCTAAACCCTAAACCCTAAACCCTAAACCCTAAACCCTAAACCCTAAACCCTAAACCCTAAACCCTAAACCCTAAACCCTAAACCCTAAACCCTAAACCCTAAACCCTAAACCCTAAACCCTAAACCCTAAACCCTAAACCCTAAACCCTAAACCCTAAACCCTAAACCCTAAACCCTAAACCCTAAACCCTAAACCCTAAACCCTAAACCCTAAACCCTAAACCCTAAACCCTAAACCCTAAACCCTAAACCCTAAACCCTAAACCCTAAACCCTAAACCCTAAACCCTAAACCCTAAACCCTAAACCCTAAACCCTAAACCCTAAACCCTAAACCCTAAACCCTAAACCCTAAACCCTAAACCCTAAACCCTAAACCCTAAACCCTAAACCCTAAACCCTAAACCCTAAACCCTAAACCCTAAACCCTAAACCCTAAACCCTAAACCCTAAACCCTAAACCCTAAACCCTAAACCCTAAACCCTAAACCCTAAACCCTAAACCCTAAACCCTAAACCCTAAACCCTAAACCCTAAACCCTAAACCCTAAACCCTAAACCCTAAACCCTAAACCCTAAACCCTAAACCCTAAACCCTAAACCCTAAACCCTAAACCCTAAACCCTAAACCCTAAACCCTAAACCCTAAACCCTAAACCCTAAACCCTAAACCCTAAACCCTAAACCCTAAACCCTAAACCCTAAACCCTAAACCCTAAACCCTAAACCCTAAACCCTAAACCCTAAACCCTAAACCCTAACCCTAAACCCTAAACCCTAAAACCCTAAACCCTAAACCCTAAAACCCTAAAACCCTAAACCCTAAAACCCTAAAACCCTAAACCCTAAACCCTAAACCCTAAACCCTAAACCCTAAACCCTAAACCCTAAACCCTAAACCCTAAACCCTAAACCCTAAACCCTAAACCCTAAACCCTAAACCCTAAACCCTAAACCCTAAACCCTAAACCCTAAACCCTAAACCCTAAACCCTAAACCCTAAACCCTAAACCCTAAAACCCTAAAACCCTAAACCCCTAAACCCTAAACCCTAAACCCTAAACCCTAAACCCTAAACCCTAAAAGTCCACATGATCGCCTCCACTGTATCTCCAAGCATGTTAAATTTCGTGCCAAACAGATGAGTGTAAAAGCCTGATTTGGGGCAAACGGTCTATATCGGACCCCACAGTCAAAACACAGTTGCGTTTTTGCAATCTCGAATTGGCGTAAAAATTTTTCCACAGTGTATATACTGTTGGCGAGGACATGCCCATAAATTTTCAAAGCGACCCGTGACCGTTTTCCCCAAATTCGGCGTAACAGATTTCCTGTAAAAATTTGTCCTTTTGAACTGAACATAGGGGGTCGGGGGCCGGGAAACGAACTCTAAATCGCAAGTTCCAAGCGACCACATGATCGCCTCCACCGTATTTGCTTGCCCCTCAAATTTCATGCCAAACGGATGAGCGTAAAAGCCTGATTTGGGGCAAACGGTTCATATCGGACCCCACTGTCAAAAAACAGTTGCGGTTTTGCAGTCTCGGATTGGCGTAAAATTTTTCCACAGTGTATATATTGTTGGTGGGGACATGCACATAAATTTTCAAAGCGATCCGTGACCGTTTGCCCCAAATTCGACGTACTGGACTTGCCGTAAAAATTTGGCCTTACGAAGTGAACGTAGGGGGTCGGGGGCTGGGAAACGAATTCTAAACGGCATTTTCCAAGCGTCCACATGATTACCTCCACTATATCTGCATGCCCCTCAAATTTCGTGCCAAACGGATGAGCGTAAAAGCCTGATTTGGGGCAAACGGTCCGTATCGGACCCAACTGTCAAAAAACAGTTGCGTTTTTGCAGTCTCGGATTGGCTTAAAATTTTTTCACTGTATATATATTGTTGGCGGCGACATGCCCATAAATTTTCAAAGTGATCCGTGATCGTTTGCCCCAAATTCGGCGTACCGAACTTGTTGTAAAAATTTGGCCTTATGAACTGAACATAGGGGGTCGGGGACTGGGAAACGAACTCTAAATGGCAAGTTCCAAGCGTCCACATGATCGCCTCCACTGTATTTGCATGCCCCTCAAGTTTCGTGCCAAACGGATGAGCGTAAAAGCTTGATTTGGGGCAAACGGTCCGTATCGGACCCCACTGTCAAAAAACAGTTGCGTTTTTGCAGTCTCGGATTGGCTTAAAATTTTTCCACAGTGTATATATTATTGGCGGGGACATGCCCATAAATTTTCAAAGCGATCCGTGGCTGTTTGCCCCAAATTCGGCGTACCGGACTTACCGTAAAAATTTGGTCTTACGAAGTGAACATAGGGCGTCGAGGGCCGGGAAATGAATTCTAAACGGCATATTCCAAGCGTCCACATGATCGCCTCCATTACATCTGCAAGCCTGTCAAATTTCTTTCCAAATAGATGTGCGTAAAAGCCTGATTTGGGGTAAACGGTCCATATCGGACCCCACTGTCAAAAAACAGTTACGTTTTTGCAGTCTCAGATTGGCATATAATTTTTCCACAATGTATATATTGTTGGCGGGGACATGCCCATAAATTCGCAAAGCGATCCGTGACCGTTTGCCCCAAATTCGGCGTACCGAACTTGCCGTAAAAATTTGGTCTTATGAAGTAAACATAGGGGGTCGGGGACCGGGAAACAAACTCTAAATGGCAAGTTGCAAGCGTCCACATGATCGCCTCCACTGTATCTCCAAGCCTGTCAAATTTCGTGGCAAACAGATGAGCGTAAAAGCCTGATTTGTGGCAAACGGTCTGTATCGAACCCCACTATCAAAAAACAGTTGCGTTTTTGCTGTCTTAGATTAGCGTAAAATTTTTCCATAGTGTATATATTGTTGGCGGGGACATGCCCATAAATTTTCAAAGCGATCCGTGACCGTTTGTCCCAAATTCGGCGTTTGCCGTAAAAATTTGGCCTTATGAAGTGAACATAATGGGTCGAGGGCCGGGAAACGAACTATAAATGGCAAGTTCCAAGCGTCCACATGATCGCCTCCACTGTATCTGCATGCCTGTCAAATTTCGTGCCAAACGAATAAGCGTAAAAGCTTGATTTTGGGCAAACGGTCTGTATCGGACCCAACTGTCAAAAAACAGTTGCGTTTTTGCAGTCTCGGATTAGGGTAAAATTTTTCCGCGGTATATATATTGTTGGCGGGGACATGCCCATAAATTTTCAATGCAATTCGTGACCGCTTGCCCTAAATTCGGCGTACCGAACCTGCCATACAAATTTGGCCTTATGAAGTGAACATAGGGGGTCGAGGGCCGGGAAACGAACTCTAAATGGCAAGTTCCATGTGTCCACATGATCGCCTCCACTGTATCTCCAAGCCTGTTAAATTTCTTGCGAAACAGATGAGCGTTCAAGGTTTCTTCCTATTGGGACTCACACTCTCGTTCTGCATCAGACATTAGTAATTCAAATTTTTGTGTACCGGAAAGATTTCAAACTCATATCTCTAACTCTTAAAATATTAGAAACACCGGGGTTGTACCAATTCTGCTCTATTTGACCCAAAAAAATTGATCGTAAAAGTTGTATGTTCAAGGTTTCTTCCTATTTGGACTCTCACTCCACAAACGTTAGTAATTCAAATTTTTGTGTACCGGAAAGAATTAAAACTCATATCTCTCGCTTTTAAAATATCAAAAACACCGGGGTTGTACCGATTCTGTTCTGTTTGACACAAAAAAAAAAAAAAAAAAAAATTGATGATAAAAGTTGTATGTTCAAGGTTTCTTCCTAATGGGACTCACTCTCTCGTTTTGCATCAGATGTTAGTTTTCAAATTTTTGTGTACCAGAAAGATTTCAAACTCATATCTCTTACTCTTAAAATATTAGAAACATAAAGTCGTACGTTCAAGGTTTCTTCATGTTGGGACTCACACTCTCGTTCTACGCCGGACGTTAGTAATTTGAATTTTTGTGTACTGCAAAGGTTTCAAACTCATATCTCTCAATCTTAAAACGTTAGAAACACGGCGGGTGTACTGATTCTGTTCCGTTTTACTCAAAAAAATTGATGATAAAAGTTGTATGTTCAAGGTTTCTTCCTATTGAGACTCACACTCTCGTTCTGTATCAGACGTTAGTAATTCAAATTTTTGTGTACCGAAAAGATTTCAAGCTCATATCTCTCGCTTTTTAAATATTAGAAACACCGGGGTTGTACCGATTTTGTTCCATTTGACCCAAAAAAATTGATTATTGAAGTTGTAAAAAAAAAAAATTGTTTATAACAGTTGTATCTTCGAGGTTTCTACTCGCATTCTGCATCGTGGATTAGTGAATTGAATTTTGGTGTACCGAAAACATTTAAAATTCAGATCTCTCGATCATAAAAGATTAGAAACACCAAGGGTTTACTGTTACTGATTCGTTTGGCGCAAAAAAATTGTTGATAACAGTTGTATCTTCAAGGTTTCTTCCGATCGGACTCACACTCACGTTCTGTATCATACATTAGTAAATCAAATTTTGGTGTACCGAAAAGATTTAAAATTCAGATCTCTCGCTCTTGAAATATTGGAAACATCAAGGGTTTACTGATTCTGTTTCGTTTGGCGCAAAAAAAAATTGTTGATAACAGTTGTATCTTCAAGGTTTCTTCCGATCGAACTCAGACTATTGTTTTGCATCGAACATTAGTGAATCGAATTTTGGTATATCAAAATATTTAAAATCCAGATCTTCCTTTCTTACATGATTGAAAACACCGAGGGTTTACAGATTCTGTTTTGTTTGGTGGAAAAAAGAAATTGTTGATAACAGTTGTATCTTCATGGTTTCTTTTGATCGGACTCACACTCTTGTTCTGCATCGTACATTGGTGAATCGAATTTGGGTGTACCAAAAAGATTTAAAACCCAGATCTCTCACTCTTAAAATATTAGAAACACCAAGGGTTTACTGATTCTGTTTCGTTTGGCGCAAAGAAATTGCTGATAACAGTTGTAAATACAAGGTTTCTTCCGATTAGACTCACACTCGCATTCTACATTGTTCATTAGTGAATCAAATTTTGGTGTACCAAAAAGAAATTAAAATTTAGATCTCTCGCTCTTAAAAGAATAGAAATATCGAGGGTGTACTAATTCTGTTTTGTTTGGTGCAACATTTTTTCTTTTTTAATAAGAGTTGTATCTTTAAGGTTTCTTCCGATCGCACTCACACTCGCGTTCTGCAATGTACATTAGTGAATCAAATTTTGATGTACCAAAAAGAATTAAATTTAGATCTCTCACTTTTAAAAAATTAGAAACACAGAGGGTTTACTGATTTTGTTTCGTTTGGTGCAAAAAAAGTCTTTATAACAGTTGTATCTTCAAGGTTTCTTCCGATCGGACTCCAGTCCATCTAGATTTTAGCTTTCTTGGGAATAGATGCAAACGTGAATTGTAAAGGAGGACTTTCTGACCAACTTCAAAAGATCTACGTAAAATGTTTTGGTCATGGGCCTTCTTCATCTGAGTTTTGTACAGCTTGGCAGAGTCGTAAGCATCATTTCGCAGCTCCTCTAATTCATTGAGCTGGAGCTTCCTTTGAGAGCCGGCCTTGGTGAGATCAAAATCCAGCTACTTGATTGCCCAATATGCTCGATGCTCCAATTCTACGGGTAGATGACAAGCTTTCCCATACACAAGTCGGTAAGGAGACATGCCAATTGGAGTCTTGAATGTTGTCCGGTATGCCCACAGTGCATCATTGAGTCGCAGAAACCAATCCTTTCTTGTCGGGCTCACCGTCTTCTCTAGTATCCTCTTGATTTCTCTGTTAGATAGCTCAACTTGACCACTTGTCTGAGGATGGTAGGGAGTTGCAACTTTATGAGTAATACCATACTTCTTCATGAGTTGCTCAAAAAAATTATTGCAGAAGTGCTTCCCCCCATCACTGATAATGGCACGTGGTATCCCGAAACGTGCAAACACATAATCCTTCAGAAATTGCAGCACAACTCTATGATCATTGGTTTTGCAAGCAATAGCCTCCACCCACTTGGAAACATAGTCAACAGCCATAAGAATGTAGAGGTACCCATAAGAGTTCAGGAAAGGTCCCATGAAGTTGATGCCCCAAACATCAAAAAGCTCCACAACCAAGATCGGGTTCAACGGCATCATATTCCTTCTTCCAATACTCCCCAATTTCTGGCATCGCTCGCAAGCTGAACAATAAGCATGGGCATCACAAAAAATGGATGGCCAATAGAATCCACTTTGAAAAATCTTTGCAGCGGTCTTCTTAGAACTGAAGTGGCCTCCACATGCATGATTATGACAGAAGGAAAGGACATTTTGTTGGTCACTCTTAGGAATACATCTCCTTATAATCTGATCTGGGCAATATTTAAACAGGTAAGGATCATCCCAAAAAAAATGTTTTACCTCAGCCAAGAATTTTGATCTGTCGTGCTTGGTCCAATGAGAGGGCATCTGGCCGGTGACAAGATAGTTCACAATATCTGCGAACCATGGTGCATGAATCTGGGAGATGTGCATCAGTTGTTCATCAGGGAACGTCTCAGCAATGGGCACATCATCTTCAGTGAAGTCTACAGTCAGCCTGGACAAATGGTCTACTACCACATTCTCGGAACCCTTCTTATCCCTAATCTCAATGTCAAATTCTTGCAGCAACAGGATCCACCGAATGAGACGAGATTTAACATCTTTCTTGGACAACAGATACTTCAAAGCAGCATGATCCGAGTAGACCAATACTTTAGACCCTAGCAGATATGATCTAAACTTATCCAGAGCAAAAACGACAGCTAACAACTCCTTTTCAGTGGTAAGAGTAGTTAAGCTGTGCGCCATTCAGGGTCTTGCTGGCATAGTAGATGACATGAGGAAGCTTCTCCACTTTTTGCCCCAATACAGCTCCCACAGCATAATCAGAAGCATTACGCATTATCTCGAATGGCACAGTCCAAGTAGGTGGCTAAATGATTGGTGTGGAAGTCAAGGTCTTCTTCAGACTTTCAAAGACTGCATGGCACTCTTCATTGAAATCAAAGGGGGCATCTTTGGCAAGGAGGCTGCACAAAGGTCTCGCTATCTTACTGAAGTCCTTGATGAATCTTCTATAGAACCCAGCATGGCCTAGAAAGGAGCAAATCTCTTTCACTATTCGCGGGGGCGGAAGGTTAGAGATCAGATCTACCTTGGCTTTGTCAACCTCAATACCTTTGTGGGAAACAACATGCCCCAAAACAATCCCCTGTTTTACCATGAAGTGGCATTTTTCCCAATTTAAAACCAAGTTCTTCTCCTTACATCGTACCAACACCAAGGTAAGATGGCGTAGGCACTCCTCAAATGAAGATCCAAAAACAGAGAAGTCATCCATAAATACCTCAAGGTGACATTCAACCATATCTGAGAAAATACTGATCATACACCGCTGAAAAGTAGCAGGTGCATTGCACAAACCAAAAGGCATATGGCAATAGGCAAATGTACCGAAAGGACAAGTAAAAGTGGTCTTCTCTTGATCTTCTGGGTCCACCGAAACTTGATTGTAGCAAGAGTAGCCATCAAGGAAACAGTAATAAGCATGACCAGCCAGTCTCTCCACCATCTGATCTATGAAAGCAAAGGAAAGTGGTCTTTCCTTGTGGTAGAATTTAGCTTCCTGTAGTCAATGCACACCCGCCATCCCGACTGAACACGAGTTGGGACCAACTCATTCTCCTTGTTCTTGATCACTGTAATTCCAGCCTTCTTGGGCACCACATTAATTGGACTCACCCATTTGCTGTCAGATATTGGGTATATGATTCCTGCATCCAAAAGTTTGATCACCTTAGCTCGAACTACCTCTTGCATGGCTGGATTCAACCGTCTCTGTGGCTCACGAGAAGGTTTAGCATTTTCTTCCAGGTGAATCTTGTGCATCACCACTGCAGGGCTAATTCCTTTTATGTCTCCAATGGACCAACCGATAGCTTCTTTATGTTCTTTCAACACATCTAGCAATTTCTGTTCTTAAGTCTCATTTAGGTCAGCGGCTATGATCACCGGTAGAGATTCAAACGGGTCAAGATATTTGTACTTCAGAGTGTCAGGCAGAGGCTTTAGGTCCCGCTTGGCAGGCTCAACTGCTGATGGAGATAGATCAAGGGATGATGTCTCAGTGGTTTCCCCGATGTCAGTTTCTGTCTCAGGAGTTGAGTCCAACAAGGTGTCAGCTTGCTCAAGTAATGTTTCCAGGTCCATGTCGCCTCCAAATGTAGTAAGGCACGTTCCCAACTGGTCTTCAACAATTGGCTCGTTGACAGTCTCTTCCACTATCTCTTCTATTGCGCATGCACTTCTGACCCCTTCATAGTCAAATGGTTGCCTACTAATATCAAAAATATTTAGCTCCACTGTCATGTTCCCGAAAGATAACTTCATGACTCCAATCCTACAATTGATTAGGGCATTAGCCGTAGCTAAAAAGGGACGCCCTAGTATTACTGGAATCTGAATCTCCACATTCATAACCGGTTCTGTGTCTAAAACAATGAAGTCCACAGGGTAGTAGAACTTATCAACTTTGATCAGAACATCTTCAATGATTCCCCTTGGAACTTTCACAGATCTGTCGGCCAGCTGAAGTGTCACTGAAGTGGGTTTTAGCTCACCCAATCCCAATTGGACATAAACTGAATATGGCAAGAGATTCACACTGACCCCCAAATCTAACAGAGCTCTTTCAACTTTGCTGTCACCTATCATGCATGCAATTGTAGGACAGCCAGGGTCTTTGTACTTGACAGGGATCTTACACTGAAGAATAGAACTAACCTGCTCAGTTAGGAAGGCTTTCTTGGGAACATTTATCCTTCTCTTAATGGTTACCAAATCCTTCAGAAATTTAGCATACGAAGGCACTTGCTGAATGGCATCGAGGAAAGGAATGTTGATCTACACGTGTTTAAATACTTCCAAAATGTCATCAAACTTTAAGCCTTTCTTGGGAGTCGCCAGTCTTTCTAGAAACGGAGCTTTGGGAACAAACTTCAGGGGAATCTCCTTAGCAATTGGAAAGATAGTGTCTGGTCCAAGATCTCTATCAAGCTTGTCTTGGCTTTCCTCCTTTTTTGTCGCCTCAGTGACTTCTTCCGGCACGGCCACTTGATTATCCACTCGCCTTCCTGACCTTAAAGTTGTGATGGCTTGCACATGCTCTTGCCCATGAGAAGGATCGGATGTACTCCCAATAACAAATTGCCCTTTTGGGTTAGGCACTAGTTGACTTGGGAATTTCCCTATTTCTCTTTCCCCCATTTGATTGGCTAGTTGGCCAATTTGCCCTTCTATCTTAGCAATAGCTTAATGCGTGAATTGCTTTGAATCCATGAACTCATTCTTAAGTTCTTGTATAGTCTGACTATTGCTCAAGGTGACGTTCTTAAGCTCTTGCATAATCTGATTGTTGTTCATGGTGACCTTCTGAAGCTCTTGTATATTTTGGCTATGCTGTTGTATATTTTGGTTACTTGTCTGTATGAATGCTTGGAGTGTTTCTTCCAATGATAACTGTGGTGCCGGTTGAGCTTGGTGAGATGACTGGAATTGATTCTGAGCCTGTGAAGGGAATCTAGAAGAATATTGAGTATGAGCTTGATTCGAGGTTCTTCCTTGATTTTGGGGTTGATTTTGCTTCCAAGAAAAATTGGGATGGTTCCGCCATCCTGGATTGTAAGTCTCAGCTAAAGGTCCACTTGTTGGTTTCCTATAATCATTGAAGGCATTGACCTCAGCTTGGTAAATATTTGCTGTAGTTACTGGCTTGTTCAGAGCAAGGGCTTCAACTGTACGCATGAGATCCTTGAGTTTCCCCTTGATATCTTCATTGTCCTTCACCTCATAGAGTCCTTCATTCTTGGTGGTAGTGGAACATTTACCCCGACGACTTGAAAAATCCCATCGTTGTGAATTATCAGACAATTCATCTAGAGTCTTATAAGCTTCTTCCCCTGTAAGATTCAAGAAACCGCCACCATTCATGGACTCAATCATGTAACGCTCCGGTTGAGTTAACCCATTGTAGAAAAATTGAATGAGCCTCCAAGTCTCAAAGCCATGGGGCGGACACTTCATAGTCAGCTCTTTAAACCTCTCCCAGCTATCACAGAATTTCTCGTCTTCCTCCTGACAGAAAGTGCTGATCTTTCGACGAAATTCATTAATCCTTGAGATTGGGAAGAATTTGTTGTAGAACTTGGTCAGCAGAATTTCCCAGGAGGTGATGGACTCAGGCAGGTTGGAATGTAACCAAGCTTTTGCCTTACCATGTAGGGAAAAAGGAAATAGCCTGAGACGCAATGACTCATCTGAGAAATTTTGAAACTCGAAAGTATTGCACCTCTCCAAAAATTCCTTCACATGCACATAAGGATCTTCATTCTCTAAACCATTGAAAGTAGGAAGGATTTGAATTACATTCGGCTTCAAATCAAAATGAGTAGCATTAGTAGCAGGCAACATTATGCAGGATGGAGTGTTGGTTGTGATGGGTGCAAATAATTCCCTGAGGGTCCTGAGTGGATCCACATTCCGAAGCGGTTCTCCCATCTCAACAAACTTTTCCGACTCAGACTCGAAATTTTTTAGCAAGCTTAGATTTTCTCGAGCTGTTCTTTCAATCTTAGGATCAAAAGTGGTAAGTTCCAGATTTAAAGATCGTCGTCCAAGCATAAACAAAATACAAAAACTAAAATTTAACTAAAAAAATGCAAGTAAGGGAAACAGAATTCTCCAAGGACCTAAGGTCGTTCCCAGGAAAGTGAGGGGGGTCACACAGACACTCTTAAATCCCAAGACTTTCCTAGCCAGAACTTGCCTAGATACTTGGATAGTGTCGTAAGCCTACACTAGCAATTTTTTTTTTTTTAATTAGCACAAGGAATAAAACAAAATTAAAAACTTGAAAATAGGAATAACAAAAACAAATTGCAAATAAAAAAAAATCCTAATTATAACTAGTAGAAGGATAAAATCAATTTAGAAATAAATTATTTGCAAAAATCAAACAAATCCCCGGTAACGGCGCTAAAAACTTGATGTGAAAATTTTAATTACTCGCAAGTGCATGAATCGTTTGCAGTTAATGGATTGCAAGTGCGAGGTCGATCCCACAGGGAATTGCGTTTTTGCAAACAAAATTTAAATCCAAATTAATTTAATCCTAACCTAGTTCCAAAAATTAAGAGATTGTTTTTGTAAATAAAAATCAAAAGCATAAACAAAATTAACTAGAGTGAATGTAATCAAATAAAAAAAAGGCACTAAGGTATCGGAATTCGCACTCACAAACTCATAGCAACATATTCTCATGATCAATAATATTTTCCAAAGTTCTCACAATAAAATCTTAAGTATGTTTTACTTTGCTTCAAATAATTAATCAAAAACATCCCATGTATCTATTCTTTACCCAAATCACAAAAGAAATCCAAATTAAATTAAATCATCAAGTGTATCTGTAAATCACAGCAAGATATCCAATTTAAATCAAAACATCAATTGTATCCGTAGAATAAATCACAAGGGATATCCAATTTTTTTAAACAAAGAAAACCAAGCACAATCAATTCTATGGAACTATCCTAAATCATCAAATGTATCCTTGAATTACAAAAGATATCCAAGAATCATTTCACAAAATTGAATTGAAGTAAAATAATTGAAAATCAAACTCATTAAAATTGGAAAATATTACATCACATGAGAATATTGTTGCTAATCATAAGTGAGGCTTCATCTACAACCTTAGTTGACGATTTAGCCTCTCATGGCTAAAAATAACATGCTAACTTGAATTGAAAACATTAAAAATTAAAAGAACTTACAAGAAAAATTGTTGCAAGAAGACACCAAAATTTTGCTCTAGCCTCACACACTTTTTTCTTGAAGCTTAAAGGTCTATTTATAGGGAGAAAACAAATCCTAGAAGCCCTAGAATTTCTAGTAAAATCGGAGGTTAGTCTCCTAGTTTGAGTTGGAAACTCAAAACACAATCCAAGAAGGAAAAGGACTCCAAATCCGTCCAGATTTGCGGTCTTTTATTGCGGAGCAATTTTTGCATAGTAGAAGTCTGAATTTGGAAAATCCTATTTCACAAGGATTTGTAGAAAATTGAGCTAGCTTTCCAAGGCCGCTTGATTTACTTATATCGGATATTTGAGCTGAAAGTTATGGCCAAAATACTAGACATGTGCAGAATTTGAATTCTAATCCGATTTTGACTCCAATTAGAGAAATTTCGATTTAGTCCTCTCCTTGATTTGATTGAACATAACCACATCATCTAGGTCTTCTCAAAGTGTGCTTTCTTTTACCATAAAGCTATTGCTTTCTCTCAATGACCTGCAAAATACTAAAATACCAAAACTAACAAAAAACATTAGAAAATAATAAAATTAAAGGTTTAGTAAATGCAAATTAAGGGGTCCACATATGCAATATTTGACACTCATCAGGTCCAATCTTGACAATCTGCTAGAGATCAGGGCTTTCTGTTCCTCTATTTGGCACAAAATTTGACAGGCATGTAGATACAGTCAGAGCGATCGTGTGGACCGGTGAAACTTAGCATTTAGAGTTCATTTCCCGCCCCCGGACCTTTTCGGGAGGTCCGGAATGGCCAGATTTGGGGCAAACGATCTTGGAACACTTCTGAAATTTACGGGCATATCCCCGCCGTTGATATCGGAAACAAAATTAGAAAAAGATGTTTGAGAATGTGAATTGAATTGAATATGATTAGGAAAAGTAAAAGTAAAAATTATAAAAAGAACAAAGAATAAATATTAAAAAAAAAAAAAAAACTAGGAAAAAAAAAATTGGTGGCGGGCCACCCTAGCCGCTATTTTGAATATATATATATATAAAAGAATAATATGATATAATACAAAAATAAATTGCATGCTCAAACGTGGCCTAAAGTTGTTAACTGAATCCAAATGTCACAATTTTCCGATATAGGCTTTCAAGAGAAAACAACACCAATTTAATGGGTAACTTTTCTAATATTCAATGGTTAATTTTAAAAAAGTAATGTACAAAAAATATACAAGAGATATGTTAAAATCATTTCTCTAGTGAATTTTATCAAGTATCAACTTTTCTTTGGGTATAGATTTTTTTTTTTTTCCTTATCTTAAAAAGTGATTAAAATCAAAGAACTAATTATTAATATCTCAATTTAGAAGAGAAAAAAATGCATTTATCCTTTTTAGTGGAGAATATCTACTCCTTTATCCTTTTTATTGAAGATCGAGTGAGCTGCAAAGCAAATCGACGGTTTGGAGGTGGAGAACCAGAGTTTGATAACGGATGGAGGAGATGAAGGAGAAGACGTAAGAGCAAGAAAGAGAAAAAAAGAATAAAATAAGAGTAAAAAATAGTATTTAATTAATATAGGAAAAATTAAGATAATTTATTATGGAACCTTTTTTTATAAGAAATTAAAAAGTAGTTTGATCGTCTAAATTTTTTCCAAATTACAAAAAAAAAATTGGGTATGCCAGTGCTCTAACGGAGTTTGTAACGGGTCGTGAACTTTTGGTTTAATTTGGAACCAGTTAAAACTTTTGGGTGACTTACAGAATTTGTCAAAAGAATCCGTGCGTAAGCGGCGCGGAGTCTCTGAGGAGTCAGAAGGAAAAGCAAAAGGCAGGATTAAACGAGGCATAGAGGGGTAAATAGCCTCTGGGACTTGGGGCATCTGCATCATCAAATGCTTCAGAGGCCCCGGTTATAAACATATATCTGAGTTATTGGTAGAGAGATCGACAAAATTTGGGTTGGTCGAAATTGAGAATAAAATTCAGAATGGGCATAGAGGATGAAATATCGCCGGCAGATGCCCGGGGGAGTAGTCCTGGAAAGGATCAGCAAGCGGCAGGAGTGGGCATCCTTCTCCAGATCATGATGCTCGTCCTCTCTTTCGTCCTCGGCCATGTCCTCCGCCGTCACAAATTCTATTATCTTCCTGAAGCCAGCGCCTCTCTTCTCATAGGTGTGCAACTATAACGACAATAATCCTTTGTTAATCTTTGTACCGTTCTGACTAATTAAGGCTTTTCGGAAGCGACATCCTTGGACCCTGTTCCAATTATAGAAACAACATCAACCTGATCAGAAAAATATATGGTTTTTTTTTTTTTTTTTTTTTTTTTTTTTTTTTTTTGTTTCAATTGAAATATATACATATTTTTGTTTCTTTTTGTCAGGTTTAACTGTTGGTGTCCTTGCTAACATCTCAAATACAGAAACTAGCATCAGGTTCTCCGTGCCTATGCACTTCTTCTTTTGTTATGTGGTCATAAAACCCTTTCTCTACCCAAAACAATTAACCCAATAAATAAGGAAGGGGGAGATGAAGGCCCTGTTACGTGATTTTAGCTTTTTGGTCAGTAATATTTCGTTCATTGCTGCAGGGCTTGGTTCAACTTCCATGAGGAATTTTTCTTCCTGTTCCTGTTACCTCCCATCATATTATATCCTTCCGAATAATTTATGCTTTTTCTTTATCAGTGCTTGTTAACTGGTTTCTACATATAGTTTTTCTTGACACTTTAGTGCTTACTCAGTCAGGTTTCAGTCTCCCACCTGTAAGCGCTCAGTACCTTCTAGATATGTGTGTGTGTGTGTGTGCACCATGCCCGCTTGGGCTCCAATTTGCATGCAACTCAACCAATGTACTTCCAGTGTGATTTACTCCATTGTTGCGTCCTTTGCAGAAACCTTTCTTCTCAAACTTTGGAGCCATTGTGACATTTGCTATCGGTGGGACATTTATAGCTTCAATTGTTACTGGTGTTCTAGTGTAAGAGTTCTTCTTCACTCACTCTAAGCAAACTTTTATGATAGAGTTTCCATCCTCCTCACTTTTTCTTTTTTTTTTTGGCAGTTACCTTGGTGGTCTGATGTACCTCATGTACAGACTTCCATTCGTTGAGTGTCTGATGTTTGGAGCTCTTATATCAGCAACAGATCCGGTCACTGTTTTGTCCATCTTTCAGGTTCTTTCGTGCTCTCACCATGTGGCTATTGTAAGATGTGGTCCACAGGTTTGGTGAAACCAAATTGCCCAATCAGTCATCCTACACTCTTGTACAACTGCTCATGTCATGAGTTTTTGACACGAGCACTCTTCATAAGTATCATGGGTTCTTTTCTTTTCTTTTTTTTTTTCTTTTTTTGATAAGTAATAAGCCAATCTCATTAAAAGCGTGAGGCGCCCTTAGTACACTAGGAGTATACAAAAGGAAAAGTATCATGGGTTCTTCTGTCTTCCCTTAAACACTAATGTCATGAAAATGCCCCTAGTCCTTTTTATTGACACATAATAGTTGGTTCTACGATTTGAATTTTTTTTTGGTGTTATCGCCTTACCTCCATAAAATCTCTTATCTCACATGAGTTTTGTAGTCACCATTAAAGAGCCAAGCATTTCTAAACTTTTCCTTGTGTCTCAGTAATTGTTTGAACACTTCTACCCTAACATTTCAAAATTTGTTCATAGATACATGTGAAATATCATCAAAAAAAAGTTTTTGGTCATGAGTATGTACCCTACAAAGCTCCGTTAATTATGGCGACTCTAAAATTTCTTCTAGGTGTAGAAGAGGCAAGACCCATGTGATTTAGGGTTGTATGTCTAGGGGGTTTTTGTAGTTTGTTTTCTCGGGGCCTTAGGTTTTTTTCCTATTGCTTGGGTTGTCTGATGGGTTTTCGGGTTAGCTTTGGTTCTCCTTTGTATACCACTTGTGTACTTAGGAGCGCTTTATGCTTCATTTTCTTAATAAAATTTTAATTACCTATCAAAAAAAAAAGTATGTATACATATATTGTAACACCCCGGTCGCATATTTAGAAGATGAGTAGCCCACATAGAGAGGGTGGTTTATAAAGATGGTCATGAGTGGTAAGTTTCACATTACCTAGTTATTAGGTGAAACTAGGTTTTATAAAGAATTCTAGGAAAACTCCAAATCGACTAGTCCTTTTGGGGTGATAGCGCAGATGTGGCTAGCGCTTTTTCCTTGGGTCATTACATATATGGTAGTGATATGTGATATGAACCATCCCTGCTAGGAAGTGGTTTGAGATGGTAAGAGTCTCTTGTTTGTTGCGTCATTGCTGTAGAACAAGGTAATTATATGGGGAATCCTTGCCTTCAAATTCTTCCTCAATACTGCTTTTCTAGGTGTGATACTGACCTACTGGGTAATTTTATTCACCTATGTATCTGTTTGTGATTGTCTTCCATGTTAACCCTGTGTTTAGCAGTAATAACAACAATGATGACAATAAAAAACTACAGGTTATCTTTGGTCCAAGCTTTAATGTTTCAGTAATATATATATGTATTTGTGACGGCCTTATGCAGGAACTTGGCACGGACACGAACCTATATGCATTGGTATTCGGGGAATCTGTTTTGAATGATGCAGTAAGTTGTTACCATTATCACATTGGTATCCTGTGTTCTTGTTCAGCACATCTTCTATTTAAAGACAAACCATGTTTATTGAATGACTTTGTTGTTGTTTTTCTTGGTATGTTGCACTATTGGTAGATGGCAATTTCCTTGTACAGGTACATAAAAGTGAATTACACTTGTCCCCACCAATTAGAGTCTTATTGGAGTTCAGTTCTAAGTGAACCAGTGTTTTGCTATGCAGGACAATGTCATTGGTAAAAAGTCACGACTCATCTGGACAAAACTTCTTCATGGTGATTGTTAGGTTTCTTGAGACCTTTGTTGGCTCAATGTCTTCAGGTTAACTTTTGCACTTACAATATTATAGATTTGAAAGAAATATCATTTTCTTTGGCATTTGTTTAAACATGCTTGTGGAGTGAATGCATTGAATTTTTCAAAAGATTTTTTTTATTGATAGTGGTATTTTCATGTTTTAATATTTCTCTAGGCTTATTTTCAAAATAACTCCCATGTAGTCTGATACCAAAACTGAAGCAGTCAGCTGCTCTGAATAATTTTTTGATGGATTAATTGAATTTCATCTTATTTAAGTTGTTTTATGAGAAAGATGTGAAAATCCAGTATGGAAGAAGACTAAAGTGGGTACAAGTATGAGAAAGTAAAATTTGAGGAAGACGAATGGATAGATATAGGAAAAAGAAGACCAGGACATTAAGCCTAGATTTTTTAAGCAATCACATGAGGTTCGTGAGAATCACACCATGAGAATATGCATCACGTGTCACTCAGTAATAATATCTGGTTTCGAAAAAATCATGAAGTGAAGGTTAGGGAGCCATTGAATTTGTCAAGACAGATGGTGCAGCCTTGGAAAATCTGTGATGTTTTTAGTTTGAAACTCTCAATTTTCGCAATTTCAAGTTCTATCATGTAGGGTTATGTTCAACATCTGATGGAGACTAGTCCTACTAGGTTTGAAGGTGGTGCATATTGAGTCTAGGGCTGAATGCGTTTATAATCAATTGCTTATGGCACATGCTTATGCAGTGTCAGAACAGTAGGTTTTAGGAAAAGTTGCTTAAAGAATTTTTTTGGGGTTTAAAAAAGGTTTTTTTTTTGGAGCAAGGGATCTCCTTCTAGATCTTATCAGTTGACTCCTAAAGGTAGCAAAGAGTTGAAAAGGCTAGATTGCTCCATTAACTATGACATTAAAGGATCTACGTCCAAGTTGAGCGGTATAAGAGGGTGGGTATCTTTTGTTCCCTTATGAAGCTGACAATCATCTCTTGGAACGTGAGAGGGTTGAATGAGATTAATAAACATTTGGGTATTAGAAATCTCAAGACGTGGAGGCTGTCATAGTGCGAAGCTTGTGGGGTGAGCAACACCTGGATTGGTGCCAGTTGAAGTCTAGAGGGACTTCAGGTGGTATTGTTTTGAGCTGGGATAGGAGAGTTGTGGAAAAAATTGATGATTCTGTGGGTGATTATACGATGGCGTGTAAATTAAGAAGCGTGAGCTAGTTTGAGTGGGCTTTTGCCAATGTCTGCTGCCCTAATTCAGATGTGGACCGTCGATTGTTATGGGAGGAACTAGCGAGGTTGATTCGTTGGTGGGATTTGTCTTGGTGCATTGGTGGCAATTTTAATGTGACATGCTTCCTTAGTGATTGATTGGGAGAGGCTAGATTTTTTCTAGCTATGGGAGAGTTCTCAAACTTTGTCTTCGAGCAGGGTCTTATGGATATCCCCCTCTAGGGTGGTTACTTCACCTAGTCTATTAATCGGGATTCTCCTTTTTGGTCTAGAATTGATAGGTTTCTCTATGCTTATGAGTAGGACGAACATTTCTCGAACGTTATCCAGACCAGATTACCCATAGTTTTTTTATATCACCTTCCTATTCTCCTTGATTGTGGCATTTTTCAAAGGGGTAGAAGGTGAGGCATTGGTGGTCTTCTTATTGCTTTCATGGCTGTCCTAGCTTAGTTTTGGCTAAAAATTGAAAGCTCTGAAAGTTCACATAAAATTGTGGAATGATACAGAGTTTGGTAATGTGGAGAAGAACAAGAGGGCTCTTCTTTTTTTTTTTTTTTTTTTGATAAGTAAGAAATCAATCTCATTAAAAAAGCGTAAGGCGCCCCTTAGTACACTGGGAATATACAAAGGAAATGCTTAATTAAAAAGAGAAAAGCGAGCTAGAAAGTCAGCAAAAGTGAAAGACGAAGGGTGGACATAAGCCGTAGTCCAAAAGCACAACCTCTAAGGAG
The DNA here is from genome assembly GCF_958979055.1 of Alnus glutinosa. Classification (NCBI taxonomy): domain Eukaryota; kingdom Viridiplantae; phylum Streptophyta; class Magnoliopsida; order Fagales; family Betulaceae; genus Alnus; species Alnus glutinosa. The sequence continues at coordinate 20,080 of NC_084890.1, forward strand.
GAATACGGCTTATATATACATATATATTTGCGGAGTCTCTTCCTCCTGTTTGAAGCAGCTTCGGTGTTGAAGGTTAATTTGGCTAAGTCTAATTTAATTCCAGTGGAGCATGTTGATCAAGCGGAAAGGCTAGCCGACATTTTAGGGTGTGGGTTTGCCACTTTGCCGGTTAAGTATCTTGGTCTTCCTTTGGGGGCCTCCTATAAGTCCACGCATATTTGGGACGGGGTTGTTGAGAAGATTGATCATTGTTTGGCTAGTTGGAAAATGATGTATCTCTCTAAGGCTGGTAGAATAACCCTTATTAAGAGTACCTTAGCCAATGTGCCTACTTACTTTTTGTCTCTGTTCCATCTCCCGAGGAGTGTTGCCGCTCGCTTAGAGAAGCTACAACGGGATTTTCTTTGGGGTGGTTTGGAGGAAGAATCTGAATTTCACTTGGTGAGGTGGTCGAAAGTCTGTTCCCCAATTTCAGATGGGGGGTTAGGTATTCGAAATTTGTTATTGTTCAACCAAGCTTTGTTAGGTAAATGGTTGTGGCGGTATGGAATAGAGAGAGAAGCTTGGTGGAGAGTTGCGGTGGATGCCAAGTATGGTAGTTTGTGGGGTGGGTGGTGCTCCCGCGAGCCTGTAGGTGCTCATGGGGTGGGGCTGTGGAAGAATATCAGGAAAAGGTGGGGGAGTTTCTTTGGTTTCTCTAGATTGGAGGTGGGGGATGGGGTTAGGACAAAATTTTGGCATGATCTGTGGTGCAGGGATAGGGTGTTGAAGGAAGTTTTGCCTGTTCTTTTTGGTATTGCTCAGATGAAGGATGCTTCCGTTGCGGATAATATGGAGGTTTTGGGCGGCTCTATCCAGTGAAATGTGAGCTTTGTTAGAGAAGCGCATGACTGGGAAGTGGGTATTTTTGCATCCTTCTTTCATGTGTTACATTTAGCCATGGTGAGTAGAGATCGTGCTGACAGGCTTAGGTGGGTCCCTTCCGAGAAAGAGGTGTTCAAGGTTAAATCCTATTTCAGCTCCTTGGCCGGCGGTGAGGGTAGTCGTTTCCCTTTGAAGAGTGTGTGGAGGACCCAGGCTCCTTCGAGGGCGGCGTTCTTTGCGTGGTCGGCAGCCCTTGGTAAGATTCTTACAGCGGATAATCTCAGGAAGCGAAAGATCATCATTGTGGATAGATGCTACTTGTGCAAAAGAGACGGGGAAACTGTGGACCACCTTCTTCTTTATTGTGATGTGGCTTCTACTTTATGGAATCATGTCTTTTCTCGGTTTGGTATGTCTTGGGTCATGCCTAGGAGAGTTGTCGATTTTTTTTCTTGTTGGTGGAAGGCGGGTAGGTCAAGGAGTGCGGCAGTTTGGAAGATGGTGCCTATATGCATTCTTTGGTGTGTTTGGAAGGAGAGAAATACTAGGTGTTTTGAAGACTTGGAGAATTCCATGGAGAATATTGTTGCATCGTTTTTACATTTGTTGTATCTTTGGACGGAGGCTTTGTTGTCACCCGTGTCTATTAGCTTTTCTGATTTTCTTGTTCGTTTTTCTTTGCCTTCTTAGGCGTTTCCTTGTGTATACTTCCAGTGTACTTAGAGGGGCGCCTTACGCTTTTTTTCTTTATATAAAATTTCATTTACTTATAAAAAAAAATATATATAATTCACTTTAGGTCAGCTTTATTTTGATGTCACGGAAATTGTGTGCAAGTGTTGTTTGTGGAACCGGCTTATAAAGAAAAGGGAGTAAAGAGGAGAAGAAGAGAGAGAGAGAGAGAGAGAGTCCTACTTAAGAACAACATAGAACTTTCATATTATCCAATTGTTTGATCTTTAAAAATTTTGATTTTTTGTTCTCATCATCTGCATGGTTTTTCAAGTTACTAATAGTTAATTTCATATGGCTCTGCAGGTGTTGGAGTTGGATTTACTTCTGCTTTGATATCCTTTTTTTTTTTTTTTATCATTTTTCTTACATTCTGTCAAAGATTTTACTTGGTATACTTTTAGCACTTAATTCTTGTGGGACCTTAATTATCAGAACCTTTTTAAGTATGCAGGGTTGGATATTGACAAGTGAGTCCAGCGTATATATCTTTCTTTGCGAAATTTCTGTTAGTCATGCTGCATATGACAAATTCTTATACAAATTTTATTTTTATTGTCCTCTGTTCAGTCTTCAAAACTTGGAGTGCTGTCTCTTTGTCCTATTTCCATATTTTTCGTAAGAACTATTTTGCCATTTCTTTTGAGAATTTTCATTCTTTTCTGGATTTTTGGTGCAATTTTATTCAAACGTTCATTCTTTCTAGGTACATGCTTGCGGAAGGCCTTGGTCTATCTGGTATTGTATCAATATTGTTCACAGGAATTGTAAGTGGATGTACATTGTTTTTTCTGTATAACCGCCTACTACACATTGAAGCTGTGTTATGGAAACATTGGTTTTTCGTTTTAGGTCATGAAGCATTACACATTCTCAAATTTGTCGGAAAAGTCTCAAAAATTCGTATCTGCATTTTTTCATTTGATATCATCATTAGCAGAGACATTTGTGTAAGGAATCTTGTCATTATCTTTAGCTTATCAAGTGATTGAATTTTTATATCTGCATGATACTGTTGACTTGTTTGCCAATGTGCAGATTTATATATATGGGCTTTGATATTGCCATGGAACAGCATAGCTGGTCACATGTTGGATTCATTTTCTTCTCAATTGTATCCTTGCATAATTTGAAATGATAAGTGTACCGATACTTTCATTAAGTGACACTTGCAGTTGTTTCTTAACTTGCCATATGATTACCCCAGATATTTATTGGAGTAGCAAGGTATGCATCTGTATTTATTAATACGAGGACTCTTTGATCTTGAAATAGACTTATTTCATAATATTAAGATTTTTATTTTACTTGTATTTAAACCCTTTCCATTTTCATGTAGGGCTGCAAATGTTTTTTCTTGCGCATATTTGGTCAATTTGGTTCGACCTGCCCATCGACAGATACCTGTAAAGCATCAAAAAGCACTTTGGTATAGTGGTAAGAAGAGTAGAAATTGCTAATTACTTGAATCTCTTTCTCTGATATTTCCAAATTATCATGAATTATGGGTGTGAGCAGGACTTCGAGGGGCAATGGCCTTTGCCCTTGCTCTGCAATCAGTTCATGATCTTCCAGAAGGACATGGCCAGACAATATTCACCGCAACCACTGCAATTGTTGTTTTGACGGTAGGCAAGCTGATCTTTGTTTTTAAATTAAAACCTTTCATTATCTGGTACCTTAACCCTGTAGATATGCATGAATTCAAATATCCCATACTAATCACCATAGTTTAAATCTGAAGTCAAGAACCTTACATCTATTGCATTCCATCACCTTAGATCATTCTATTTTCAATTTACTCATGAATGCACTATCTTATACAAAAAAAATTCTTCTTGTCCTAAATGAGTCCCACCTTTAGCTTGAAGAAGAAGAAGAAAAGAAAACCCTTAGCCTACTCTGCTTCGCTTGTGAGGGAGGGAGGATGATCCATCCTCCCTCCCTCCTCTTCTGTCCGGTCTAGGTTCGATTAGCTTTTCTTCTTCGCTTGGGTCTTTTAGTTTTGGGGTTTTCTTTTGTTGGGGGTAGTTCTCAGTGGTTGGGTTTTCTGGTGCGCTCGCGCCCCACTCGCGACCTCGCCAGCTTGTTCCGGTCCTTGCCGATGTCACCGTCTCTATGGTTGCCGCCGCGCTGTTGTGGGTGGTTGTTTTTGTTCATGCGCTTCTTGGGTTGTAGATCTACGGGTTTTGGGGACTCCTCGCCGTCCACGTGCCTCTCCAGAGGACTCTCCGTCGTGGTCCGACTCTTCTCCGCCGTAGGCATTGCTGCGGGTGGCAGCCACGCGCTGTTCCTGGGCGAGTGGCCGTGGGTGTTTCTGTTTTTGGGTGCTAGATCTGCGGCGTATGGGACCTCTCCTGCACATACGCGCCTCTCCGATGGCTTCTCCGGCAATTTCCGCTTCTTCCGGTGGTCCTTCCGGCTGGTTTCGCGCCGCTCCAGTTGCGCGTGTCTACACGCGCCGGTGGCGCACCGGTGCTCGTGGCTCCACGCCCCATTGTTTTTTTTTTTCCTCCTGCAGCTCTGGCTTTTCTTTGCATTTTGGGTTTGCTTTCTTGTATTTGGGGTATTGTTGTGTGGGTTTTGGGGGTATTGTTTGGGGGTTTTCTTCTTTGGGGTTTTTTTTGTATGAGGGGGGGTTACTTTGTATTTTGGGTTTTATTGTATCATGGGGGGTTTCTTTTGTATCTTGGGTGTTTGATGAGGGGTTTCTTTTGAATCTTGGGTTTTATTGTTTTATGGGGGATTACTTTGTATCTTGGGGGTTGGATGGGGGTTCTATTGGGTTTTATTTTATTATGGGGTTACTTTGTATCTTGAGTTTCATGTGGTTTTTGGGTGTTGTGGGTATGTAGTTTCTTATGGGTTTTTCATGTGGTCTAGCTGAGTTGCTCTTGTGTATACTTCTTGTGTACTTAGAGGCGCCTTACGCTTTTTTAATGAAATTTTCTTACTTATCAAAAAAAAAAAAGAAATGCATCTGTTTCTTATGGTGCAGCTCATCCAACTTGACATCTACTTTGAGCTGCACTCTTTATATATGCTGCTTCTCATCAGCCATTGTAGGATATACAAAGCATAGTTTGCCTCGTTCTTCAGCTTTAATAAATTTCATGAATCATATGTGCCAATCACTGGATTATTTTTCATGTCTCCCGGTTATCGTATTTCCTACAAATTGATTTTATCACAGCAGAAACAAGTTATGGTGAACTGGGCATCCCAAATGTCCCAATTTTTTTTTTCTTTTCTTATTGGCTGCTCAAACCAGGATGTTGGAATTTTTTTTTTTTTTTAAAAGAAACATTCTCTCTGAATTGAAGTTTGACAGCATACATAAGATAGAATTCAAATAAGATTTACAACACAGCCATGCAGGACAGCATGTGAAATTTGAGTGTAATGGGCTGTCTAGCTAAGAAGAGGTGGGGGATGGCAATAGAGCGCTGTAAAGGTGCTTAGGATTCAGTGGAAGAACTAAGAAAACATATATTTCTGGGGAAGCCCCTGCATATAAAAACGACTGTAAACCCATGTTTTGTGGGTGCATGCTGTGAAATGCATATGAGACATCTTGCTCTCGTAATTTACATATAACCTTTTAAATGGTTTTGTCAGGTGTTGTTGATTGGAGGTTCAACAGGTACTATGCTGGAAGCTTTACAGGTTGTAGGTGATGGCCATGATAGCTCCTTGGGGGAAGTAAGTAAATTACCACTTTGGTGTACTTTCACATCAGTAAGAAGATTATTTTTATCCTTGGCCCCAAAGTTACAACTGTGACCTGCACCTATTTTATGGAGATTGTTCTCCAATTAACCCATTCTATTTTATTCTTTCATATGCTTGGTTTATCATTGTTATGCATATGTTTATCCTTCCTGCTTCAAGGATGCTGCTCAGTGAAGTCATATTTTTCCATTATACAGAAATAGTATTAATTGTTCAGATAATACAACTTTGCTGCCACCAGAATGATTCTTACGTCTATGTTTTCTCTTTATATTCCCCTTTCCCTTCAAGAGCTTTGAACGGAACAATGGATACGTTGCTCCCTCATATAATGAGGAAGCATCATCAGCGAACAAGATCAAGATGAAACTTAAAGAGTTCCATAAAAGGTATGCCTTCCAACATGAGACCATAAAGCTATGTTTTTGTTTTTGTTTTTTTCTTTTTAATTTTATGTTAAGAAACCAATGACCCGACCACCCCCCCTTTTTCTCTTTTTCTTTGCAGCACGGCATCATTCACAGCATTAGATAGGAACTACCTCACCCCATTCTTTACAAGTCAGAATGGAGATGAAGAAGAAGAGCATGGTAAGATACACTTGACATGCCTCTTTTAGTTAAGACATATGGCTTGAACAGTATGATGCTCAAGAAATTGTGAACTTTCATTGTTACTGTGAATTGCTTTCATTTCATGACTTGCTTTTGTTTCATGACTTGCATGGAAATATTTTTAGGGATAAATGTATTTTTGGTTCCTGTGGTTTGGGGTTTTGACAAATAGATCTCTGAGTTTTAAAAAGTGATTAATCAGGGTAAGCAAAAAAGAACAAATTAGTCAATGCCATTATAAAAGTTGACAGAATAACTTATAAAAAAAAAAAGTTGACAGAATCCGTTAATGTGCTAAATGGGAGTAGCCGAACCACCCCATAGTCTTGAGGGTGGTTCGTCCACCTAGGGCTGGCAAAACGAGTTCACATGTCGGGTTTGGGTCAGCCTATTTGACCCACAACCAATTAAGCGTCAACTCTAACACGACCCGTTTAGTTAAACGGGTCAGACCCTAACACGACCCACATAAATAATAGGTTGACACAACACAACACTGTTGACCCGTTTATTAAACGAGTCGTGTTGGGTTGACACGACCTGTTTGACTCATTATATAATAAATTCTAAAAAAAAAACACAAATATAAACTAAAAAAAAAATATCATATTGTTTGAATAATCATATTATTCATATATAAACTAAAAAAAATCATATAGTTTGAAAAATCATATAAAGAATAGACTCCGCTAATTCTTTTTAGTTTTTGGTTCAAGTTCTAACTGATTTAAAGAAATAGTTGTTTTGTCTTTTGTGAGGTTTTTATAGGTTTAGTCTTTAGACAACGAGAGAAAGAGAGCTCACACTCACGTAATTGTTTAGGATTTTAGTGTTGAGAAAAAAGAAAAGTTTTAGTATACAGGTTAAACGGTTGACCCGTTATTGGCCTGTTTATTAAAAGGGTCTAACGGGTCAACCCGTTTATGACCCGAACCCATTTAAGTTTAACCCTAACCCTTTAACTTTGTGTCGGGTTCGCGGATCATGTAAAAAATTGTCAGTCCTAAGGCCGCCCCTTCTGAGCATATTTTGGGGTAGCCGAACTACCAATGGTCATGGGGTGGTTTGGCCACTACCCCCAATAGCCATGGGGTGGTTTGGCCACTACCTCTAGTTGGCCTGATTTATGCTGATGTGGCACATTAATGGATTCTGTCACCTTTTCAAATAGCAGAGACTAACTTGTTCCTTTTTGCTTGCCCCAGAGAGATTAATCACTTTTTAAAACTCGAGAAGCTATTTGTCAAAACCCAAACCACTAGGATGAAAAATGCATTTATCCCATATTTTTAAGGGCCTCATGCCAATCTAAGGCCATGTTTGTCTTTGTATTTGTATTATGTTTTCAATATTCACCCACTCAAAATAAATACATTAACAAACAATGCAAAATACATAGTATTTCTCAAATCGTATTGTTACTTTGTTGTAGGAATATTTTGACAAAACATATGCTTAATTTTTGCAAGGATAAGGGCTAAATTATTATTTAAAATATTTATATATATAAAAAAAAAAAAAAAAAAAAAAAAAAAAAAAAAAACACTTGGATTGGTCGTATGGCCACCCTAGGTGGAGGAGGGGTGGTTGCACGGCAAACCCTATCATAGTTGAGGTGGCCGCACGGCCATTCGGACACTTTTTTTTTTAATTATTTTTTTATTTTGATTTTTTATAAGTAAGGCTTTCATATGTTTGTGATTTTTCGCAAAATATAATTTTTTATTTTTTTAAAGGCTCTATTTTTTTTTGGGTTTTTCTCAAAGGCTCTATTTGTTTCGGCATAAAATATTTTTTGGAAAAGGTTTTTCCCATTTTTAAGTGTTTGGTGCGGCATAAAATATTGGTCAACCTGAAAATGTTTTCAGTTGACCAAGAAAAATAATCTTCATGAGATTGCGTAAACCATTTTCCGCCGCTCTCTCACACCTCCAGGCAAACTTTTATGAGATGGCCCTTTATGGGGCCTACTTGCCCAAGCAAGTCTCGTGCCACTTGAACACTTGCCCAGATAGGTAGACTCCACAAGGACCCTCACAATTGTATGCCTAAATTGCAAGCAATATGGGCAAGCAATTGCATTAGATCTCAATCCCACCTCGAAAGCCTCCTATTCTCACTCTCTTCGTCCACAGCTCCTTTTCTCTATCTCTCTCTTCCTCGTAACTCCTCAAATTATATGAAAATATAAGAAATATTTGTTGATTTTCCGTGCAAGCCAAACACCTTAAAATATTTTCAACTGAAATCATTATTCAGGAAAATGATTTTAGCTTAAAACATTTTTCGCCAAAACAAACGGGGCCAAAATACGTAGGTGTACATTATAGAAAATGCATTCTCAAATGTGGACCCCACCAAAATATACTTCTAAAAATTGTACTCATATTTATGTCACATCAAAAACACAAAACACTTGCCCAGATACATTTCCAAATGGGACGTGTTAGACATCCATCCCTTAACCATCTCTTACCCATCTTTATACAACCAAGTTTTAAATCCAATGGTGGATTTGAAAATGAGATGGGTAAATGATTGATTTGTTTCATTTTCCTTTCCAAATACATTAAGAAACATAGCTTAAAATGCTTGGAGAATCTTGTATTATTAAATAAACTAATGATGTGTTCTACTCATTCCATTCTAAAATAGATTAGGTGCTTGCCTTTTTTGGACTGTTTTTGAATATATGAGAGTTTTCAAAAATGATAGTTTTTATCTATTTATCTTCCTTTTTACCCTTAATCCTGAACTCACATTTTTTAAATTTGAGCCTACACTTTTTTTAAAAAAAATTGAACTCATTATTCTTACCTCTCCTATGGTCATTATAATGTTTTTTTTTTTTTTTCCTAATTCATTAAAATACATATAGTTTTTTTTTTTTTTTTATAAGTAAGAGAAATATCATTAAAACGCGAAGTTTTGTGAATTTTAAAGTACTTGCAAGCGCACAAATCGTATACAATATAGTGTGTGTGCAAGTGCGAGGTTGAATCCACATGGAATTGCGTTGTAAAAATTAATTTCTATTTAAACTAATCCTATTTTAATCTAGTTCTAAATTTTTGGGTTTTTGTATTGCAAAATAATAAACTAAATAAAATTGAATAAAGAACAATTAATAAAAAGCACCAAGGTTTTTTAGAATCCACTTCGCCAAATCAAACACCACATTCTTGTATTTTACTCATACAACTAATAAACAAATAAGCTTTATACATTGTTCAAAGTTCCATAAAAATGCATATTAAATCATTCAATGAATTCAACTCAATAACAAATCACAATGAATATCCAATTGCAATCAAATCATCTACTGTATCCGTTTGATAAACAAATCACAATGGATATCCTCTTTCAATCAAATGATTCGATGTATCCATCGGTTGAAACACATTGAATATCTAACTTTTAACAAACAATCATCACAACATTTAATCAAAAAAAAAAAAAAAATCAATCAAAAGAAATAAATCAATTAATTGAATTGGACTTGAACAATATTTTGATAAACATCGGAATTGTATAAAATAAAATAACAAGAATGTGAGTGTTATCAATGGCGAGGTTTCATCTTCAACCTTAGTTAAAGATTTTAGCCTTTCATTAGTTTCAACATGCTAACTTTTATTAAAAACATAAAAGATACCGAGTATAATTAACTTACTAAAGAAAAACCGTATAAGAAATAAACATGCAAAGAGAACTTTCACATACAGCTCTCGATGTGGAAGAGAAAAAATCGTGCTCTTAACTATTGCTTCCCACTTGTGTTCTTTTTTTACAAGAAAAACGTGATATATATACTACCAAGTTTAGGCCTTCTTTTGGTGCTGCCACACGTCCTAAGGAATAACGTATGTTGTTTCTCTGATGCAAATTTTGGAAAGAAAACGTGTCTTGGTTCTCATGCACAGCTTAGGTTAAAAATAATGCACCAATGTGGCACCGCAGGATTTGCTCTAGGTCAAAGACAGAATCTTCCCTTAATCTCTATATTTGGCGCTTTTCCTTTCTGCTCCTCTGCGGCGCTTTGATGAAGGGTCACAAAACCCTTTTATTTTTTATTCCTACATAAACCCCCCTCATGCGAGGCCTTGGGCTTCACTTCTAATTTTTTTTTTTTTTTTTTTTTTTCATGTTTTGTTTTCTTTTATGTGGGCCCCACGAACCCCACCTTATTTCCTTGGTCCTCCACGAGTCCATGCCTCTTTCTCCTTCCTCTCCTTCTTTCTTTTGCTTTATCCTTCATTTATTTGCATGGCTTGGCTTGGCATAGCTTGGCTTGACTCATTTTTGTCCACTTCTTTGCAATTCCACATGAAGACCATTTTTTTTTTTTTCCTTAATGACTTGCAAAATACTAAAACACCAAAACTAACTAAAAACATCAGAAAATAACAAAACTAAAGGTTTAGCACATACAAATTAAGGAGTCCAAATATACAATATTTGGCATTCTTCTTAAAGCGCAGTCAAGTACACAGGGAGTATACAATAAAAGCATCTAAGACGGAGAAGAAAAAAGAACAAGAAAATCATGAAAGCTAATTACTAAGGGAGCTAGGAACGCAACAGTGTACAAAAAATAAAAAATAAAAAGAAAGTTCTGAGCTCCTCAAACGTCCTTTCTTTGTCCTCGAAATTTCTATCATTTCGTTCCCTCCATAAGCACCAAATAAAGTAAGAAGAAATCATCTTCCACACAACGGCATTCCAAGAGCGGCCACTTGTCCACCAACAAGCGAATAAATCTATTTCTCGAAGAGGCATAGCCCAAGACAAGCTGAAGCGGCTAAAGATGGCATTCCATAAGACACGAGCAACCTCACAATGGAGAAGAAGGTGGTCCACAGTTTCTCCATTTATCTTGCACATAAAACACCTATCAATCACAATGATATGTGATAAATGCACTAAATTTTTTCATCGGGTAGCCAACTCGAATAGGAGGTTCAATGCCATCGAGTCTCTCTCTGTCAACGGCTCAGTTTCTTCCGATCAGCCGGTTATCAGGGATTATGCTGCTCAGTTCTATGAGACCTTATTTACTAAACTGTATAATTGGCGGCCGTGGTTGGATGACCTTGCTTTCGACTCTCTGGATGCGGTGGAGGCCTCTTCGTTAGAGCTTCCTTTTGAGGAGAAAGAGGTTTTAGAGGTGGTTAAAGGCATGAACATAGATAAGGCTTCAGGTCTTGATGTGTTCTCTATCGCGTTCTTCCAAGACCATTGGGATGTGATCAAGATTGATATCATGGGGGTTTTCCAAGACTTTTATGCTCATAGCAAGTTTGTTAAAAGCCTTAATGCCACTTTTATTGCTCTAATTCGGAAGAAGTCCGGGGCTTTGGATCTTAATGAAATTCGGCCTATCAGTCTTGTAAGTGGAGTTTACAAGATCATTGTTAAAGTTCTCGTGAATAGATTGAGAAGGGTTGTGGGAAAGATTATTTAGAAACCTCATAATGCTTTTGTGAAAGGTAGGCAAATCCTTGATTTAGTTCTTATAGCAAATGAGTGTTTGGATAGTCGTCTCAATTCCGGTGAACCAGGGTTGCTTTGCAAGCTGGATATTGAGAAGGCTTTTTATCACATTAACTGGGATTTCTTATTGTATATGCTGAAAAGATGTGGTTTTGGGGAGAAATGGTGTTCTTGGATAGCACATTGCATTTCTTCGGTGCACTTTTCTGTTTTGGTGAATGGCACTCCGTCTAGTTTCTTTAGTAGCTCTCACGGGCGATCCTTTGTTTCCTCTTCTGTTATCGTTATGGAGGCTCTAAGTGTAAAAGAGGAGGGGCACATGGCTTATAAAGTATCCAGGTCAAGTTAATCTTGTCGATGCGGAACACTTTAACACGCCCCCTTACGTGTGTCAACTTTGGCCAAACATATGTTCAACATACAGGAGGGAAAGGCCCATCATCGCAAGAGACCCGCTCTGATACCATGTAAAAGTCTATGAGCTCATTCTCATTCTCATTCTCAAAAGACGGCTTGAAAGAAAAGGGGACACCATGGCTTAAAAAGTGTCCATGTCAAGTTAATCTTGTCGATGTGGGACACTTTAACACTAAGTTGCTCACTGCTACTGTTCAGAGATGTCTTCTTTCAGCCTTTTCAGTGGGTTCTCGACGCTCTGAGGTGGTTAACATTTCTCATCTATTGTTCACGGACGATACTTTGGTTTTTTGTGGGGCTAATCCTGAGCATCTTTGCTATCTTCGTGCGTTTGTTCTTGTGCTTTGAAGCTGTCTCAGATTTGAAGATTAACTTGGCTAAGTCTGTTTTGGTTCCTGTGGGTTGTGTGGATAATGTGGATTGGCTGGCATCTTGGGTTGTGGGGTTTCCTCGTTACCTCTAAAGTACCTTGGTCTTCCTTTGGGGGCCTCTTTTAAGGCCAAGTCTATTTGGGATGGTGTTGTTGGAAAGATTGAGAGGCGGTTGGCTAGCTAGAAGTGGATGTATATATCCAACGGTGGTAGGGTTACCCTTATAAAGAGCACTCTTTTCAATCTTCCTACGTATTTCTTGTCTCTCTTTCCTATTCCTGCTAGTGTGGCAAATTGTATTGAGAAGCTCCATTGAGATTTCTTCTGGGGAGATTTAGGTGAAGAGTTCAAATACCCACCTGGTTAGTTGGTCCAAGGTTTGTTCCCATATTTATGAAGGAAGCTTGGGCATTCGGAACTTGAGAATATTCAACTGGGCTTTGTTAGAAAAGTGGCTATGGCGTTATGCACATGAGAGAGAGAGGCTTGGTGAAAAGTTATTGTGGATGCTAAGTATAGTGGTGCGTGATATGGGTGATGCTCCTTAGATCCCCCTGGGTCTCACGGAGTGGGAATTTGGAAGTACATGAGGGAGGAGTGGAGTTTGTTTCGTAGTCAAACCAAATTTAGTTTAGGTCATGGGTCCAGGATTAGATTTTGGCATGATGTGTGGTGTGGAGATTTAAGCCAGAGAATCCTAGACTTTTGTCTCCAACTAATGTCCTCTTGAAGAATAGTATTTTCTAGATCTTTAATAACTGAACATTTCCTCACCTTCTCTTCTGGAGCTAAACCACGTTCTTCCTCTAATCTATCAAGAGCACTCAACTCTTCCATCCGAGCTTGTTTAATAACCTCCACATTACCAAACTCATGTTCGTTCCACCTCTTAAGATCAGCCTTTAAAGCCTTAAGCTTTTGAGCAAAGATGAAGCTTGGAGAGCCTTGAAAACATTAAGATGACCACCAATGTCTCACCCTATCCACAAACCCATTAACCTTTAACCACATATTCTCATACTTGAACAGCCTAGAACCCCATTGAATACCACCACAATCAGGGAGAATAGGAAAATCATTAGAGCACAATCTATGAAGCGTTTTTTGGAAAAGACCAAGAAACTTGACTTCCCAATATGGAGAAACAAGAAACCTATCAATACGAGACCAAGAGGAGATATCATGATTATTGGACCACGTAAATGACCCTCTTGCAAGGGGAAGATCCATAAGACCCTACTCAGAAATGAAGTCTGAAAGCTTCATCATAAGACGCTAAAGCGAACATCTCTCGATCTTTCAACAAGAAAATGAGTGACATTGAAATCACCCCCAATGCACTAGGGCACCTCCCACCAAGAAATAAGGCCAGCCAACTCATCCCAGAGAGACCTTCTAATAATGTCATTTTTGAGACTGTATACCTCCGCGAAAGCCCAAGAAAAGTCATCAGCTACGCTTCTAAAAAAGCAGGCAACAACAAACTCTCCCACGTACACGTCTAACTTCTTTACAATGCTCTTGTCCCACATAATCAAAATATCACCAGAAGCCCCACAAGAGGCTAAATAACACCAATCAACAAAGTGACAATCCCACGAACTTCTCACTATGTTGTTAGATATAAATGTAAACTAAATATAGAAGTAGGGTAAAAGCTTTAGACGCTGAATACTTAGGTATTGATATTGATGCAGTATATATAGATTTACAGGCTGCCATGTATATATGGCATATTATACAGTAGTAATTCTATTCTATAATTTCAAAGGTTTAAATAAGGAATAAATATCATGTCCTCATAGGCAATATAGCCGTTGGCTAAGGTGGAGTTAATGAGAGATATGGAGGAGATAATTGGTTGTCTAATTTAGGAAATCTTCCTAACGGCTCTAGGGTTTGTTTGTGAGCTGTAGTAGCGGCTAGGGTTTCTGTAGAGGGTTCGGCGGCTAGGGTTTCTGTAGAAGGTTCGGGTGTATCCTTAACACCCCCCCGCAAACTGATGGGAGGGACGACCGGAAGTTTCGCACGCAAGCAGCAGAACCGATCAGCATTGAGGCCTTTGGTGAAGATGTCAGCTACTTGATCAAGGGTGGAGATGTACCGAAGTTGGATGTCTCGGTTGGTTACTTTTTCCCATATGAAATGGATGTCAACTTCAATATGTTTGGTGCGGGCGTGGGAAACCGGGTTGGAGGCTAAGGATAGTGCTCCAGAATTGTCACACCAAAGAGTTGGTGGAGACGGAAGTGAAACCTGCAGTTCTCGGAATAGCATACGGAGCCAGTAAAGGTCTGAGGTGGCAAGAGCCATTGCACGGTATTCGGCCTCTGTGCTGGATCGGGAGACGATGTGTTGCTTTTTGGCGGACCATGAGACGAGATTGGAGCCGAGGAAGATGCCAAAGCCAGTGGTGGAGCGGCGGTCGTCGGGGTTGCCAGCCCAGTCAGAGTCACAAAATCCGGTGAGTTGAAGGGAGCCTGGAGTGTAGTGAAGGCCAAAATCAATGGTGCCTTTGAGATACCGAAGCACCCTTTTAGCTGCAGTCCAGTGAGTGGATGTGGGGCTGTGCATATGCTGGCACAGTTGGTTGACGGAGTAGGCGATGTCTGGACGAGTGAGGGTGGCATATTGGAGAGCTCCAACGATTTGGCAATATTCAGAAGGATTGGGAAGGGCGTCTCCATCAAACTTGGACATTTTGGAGCCGGATGTGCAGGGGGTGCGATAAGGCTTGGAGTTAAGCATGCTGGCACGGATGAGAACGTCTTGGATGTACTTGGTTTGCCGTAGGTGTAACCCAGAGGAGTCGCGGGTAGTCTGGATGCCAAGGAAGTAGGAGAGTGAGCCGAGATTTTTGATAGCAAAGGCAGCTTTGAGTTTGGTGATGATGGACTGAATGGTGACCAGATTGTTACCTGTAATAATAATATCATCCACATACACTAAAAGGAAAATGTGAGAACTGTTAGAGTGATATAAAAATAGGGAAGGATCCACTTGTGAGCTAGCGAAACCAAGATCGAGTAAAGTTTGAGAGAGACGGGTGAACCAGGCCCGAGGAGCCTGTTTAAGGCCATATAAAGCCTTGCGCAGTTTGCACACATGATGAGGGAAGGCAGGGTCCACAAAACCTTGTGGTTGCTCCATGTACACATCTTCATCGAGTAAGCCGTGGAGGAAGGCGTTGGAGACATCGAGCTGTTTGAGAGTCCAGTTGAAAGTAATGGCTAAGACTAAGAGCAGGCGAATGGTGGCGGGTTTAATGACGGGACTGAAGGTATCATGGTAATCAATACCGCAAAGTTGGTCAAAGCCTTTGGCGACGAGGCGAGCTTTGTAGCGTTCGACAGTGCCGTCCGGATTCTGTTTAACTTTAAACACCCATTTGTTGCGAACAACATTTTGGTGTAAAGGACGAGGACATAAGGACCAAGTGTCATTGTGTAAGAGAGCTTGAAATTCAGTAGTCATAGCAGTAACCCATTCAGGTTTAGAGGCTGCCTGCTTATATGAAGATGGTGTGGGTGGAAGAATGACAGATGTGAGTGTAACGAAGGGGTGTCTGCTGAGGAAGGAGGTAAAACCAGGGAATGATCTGGGTTTGGAGGAGCCAGTAAGGGAACGAGTGACGGGTCGGTTATTGGGAACTAGAAGGGGAGCAGGGGTAGGGGAGG
Source organism: Alnus glutinosa (assembly GCF_958979055.1). Lineage (NCBI taxonomy): Eukaryota > Viridiplantae > Streptophyta > Magnoliopsida > Fagales > Betulaceae > Alnus > Alnus glutinosa. Next base: position 35,980 of record NC_084890.1, read on the forward strand.
GAATGGAGGCAGGGCTGGGTAGAATAGGGGAATGAGGGTTGGGAGAGGCGGGTAGGGAAGGAGGGAAAGGGGGAGCGATGGGGGATGGGGGATGATGGAGTCGAGTCAAGGGTTGGGGGATGAGTGGAGGGGGGAATGGGAGGTGGTGAGGAAAGAGTTGAGGGCAGGTTGAAAGAGGATCGGAGTTGCTGGAGGTGTGGTGATTGTGCAGGAACCGGATGGGAGATTTGGACTCTTAGAGGGGAATTTGGATTCATCGAACACAACATTGCGGGAAAGGTAGACTTTTTGGGATTGGGGTTCAAGGCAGCGGTAGCCGCGTTGGTTGGCTCCATAGCCAAGGAAGATGCAAGGTTTGCTTCGATAAGTGAGTTTGTGGGAAGCATATGGGCGAAGAAGTGGATAACATAGGCATCCAAAGCTTCGGAGAAGAGTGTAATCAGGTTCCTTCTTGAAAAGAGTGGAGAAGGGAGACTGGTTTTGAAGGACTGTGGTGGGTAATCTATTAATAAGGAAGACTCAAGTGAGGAAAGAGTCGACCCAGTACTTGGCAGGGAGACCGGACTGTGCAAGGAGAGTTAAACCAGTTTCGACGATGTGGCGGTGCTTTCTCTCAGCAACGCCATTCTGTTGAGATGTGTGAGGGCATGTGAGGCGATGAAAAGTGCCATTGTTACTGAAAAATTGTTTGAAGGCAGTGGAGGTGTATTCTCCACCATTATCGGATTGAAAATACTTAATTTTGGTGTCAAATAAATTTTCAACAAGTAATTTGAATTTGATAAAACAGGAAAGAACATCACTTTTATTAAGTAAGGGGTACAACCATGAAAAACGACTGAATTCATCAACAAAAAAGACGTAAAACTTGCATCCACTCAAAGAAGGCACTGGGGAGGTCTAAACATCCGAGTGAATGACTTCTAAAGGCTTAGTAGACCCCCTGGTAGCTGCTGAATAAGGTAACTGCTTGGACTTGCCAAGTTGGCAGGACTCGCACACTGAAGGGGGACTGACTGGACCAAGTAGAGGAAGGTGATGGTGACGAAGGAGATATTGAAAAACTGAAGTAGAGGGATGGCCGAACCGTTGGTGCCAAACCATGTCATTGGTTTTGACACCAAGGAGGGCAGTGAACCCACTGCATTTATTGGAGGAGTGATGATTCAATGGAATGGGGTAGAGCCCATTTTCACTGGGACCGTGGAGTAGAATTGTTCCTATCAAGTTGTCCTTCACAGTAAAGTCAACATCAGTAAGAGCAAACCAACATTTATTATCTTTGCAAAATTTATTAATAGATAGTAAGTTGGCTGAAGCAGTAGGGCAGTGCAAGATATTTTTAAGGAGAAAATTGTGGGAAGTAGATGTAGGTGAATTAACTAAGGAAGAACCAATGTTTTGAATATGCAAACCTGCGCCATTGCCTACACCAACAGTATTGGATCCATCAAAGGGCTGAGCATTGGTGAGGTTGGAGGATTCTGCAGTGACGTGCGTGTTGGCTCCAGAGTCGGCTAGCCAGTCTTGAGTGACAAATTCTTCATTGGCTTGTGCTGTCATGGCAGCGAGCTGCAATGGGGGATGGCGCCCTTGGTATGCAAAATCCATGCGATGGTAGCAATCCAACGCACGGTGGCTTGTTCTTCCGCATATCTGGCAAGGGGAGTATTGGCGTGGAGGGGGAGAGGATACGGGAATAGGATTCTCAGCAGTAGGACGTGGTGGAGGAGATGGAGAAGGGGGCTGATATCTAGGAGAAAAGGGAGGATTGTGTCGAGGGGAGAATGGAGGGTGGGAGAAACGATTATGGGGTGAGGAGTGACGGTATTGGCCAGATGGTTTGGGAAATTGAGATTTTCTGAGGCTTGGATTGTTGCTGTAGGATGGTTTGGAGCGGTGTGCATGGAGTGCAAAGGATCCGGTTTCAGGGGTTAAGGCTTGTTGTTGATTCTGGAGTAGTATTTCATGGCTTAGCAACTCGAATTGAAAATCATGGAATGTGGTTTCTCGATCACGTAGGGAGAAAGCAGTAACAAAAGGGTTAAAAGTAGGGTTGATACCGTTAATAATGTAGGAAATAAGATCATCATCGTCGACGGGTTTACCGACAGCGGAAAGTTCATCAGCCCATGACTTGGCTTGATTGAGATATTCGGTGCACGACTTAGTCCCCTGCTGCAAGCTTTGTAACTGACGCTTGAGATGGGAGATGCGTGATTTAGATTGACCAGCAAACCGTGTGGACAGAGAGGTCCATGCAAGCCTCGATGTGTTCAAACCGTACATCGAGGGCACAAGAGAAGGTGCTAGAGAACATATGATGAGACTCAGGAGCTGTTGGTCTCGTCTCAGCCATGCAACATAGGCTGGGTTCGGAATCTGAGCGTCACCAGTGGTATTGGCGACGGTTCTGGGCGGACAGGGATCGGTTCCATCGAGTAGGCCTTGGAGATCATAACCACATAGGATTGGTTGAAACTGAGCAACCCAGCCTAGGTAGTTAGGACCTTCCAGTTTGATGCTGCCGAGTTGAGTAACATTGGGCAAAAAGTTGGTTTCAGCAGTGTTTGTGTTGGCCATGGGAAAGCGTTGGCTATTGGTAGGCTCTGATACCATGTAAACTAAATATAGAAGTAGGGTAAAAGCTTTAGACGCTGAATACTTAGGTATTGATATTGATGTAGTATATATAGATTTACAGGCTGCCATGTATATATGGCATATTATACAGTAGTAATTCTATTCTATAATTACAAAGGTTTAAATAAGGAATAAATATCATGTCCTCATAGGCAATATAGCCGTTGGCTAAGGTGGAGTTAATGAGAGATATGGAGGAGATAATTGGTTGTCTAATTTAGGAAATCTTCCTAACGGCTCTAGGGTTTGTTTGTGAGCTGTAGTAGCGGCTAGGGTTTCTGTAGAGGGTTCGGCGGCTAGGGTTTCTGTAGAAGGTTCGGGTGTATCCTTAACAATAAACTCCAATTTTGTTTCTTGCAAGCAAATAATATCCGCCTTTCAATGCCTAATGAGGTTTCTTACTTTCAACCACTTGCCACCCTCGTTTAACCCTCTAACATTTCATGAAAGAATTTTGGGCTTCATAACAAACCTCTATGCACCCTCCCTTTGCTCCTATTACGAGAAGCATTGCCACAATGAGTGTCATAATTAATATAACTGGCTAACCTGTTCAATTCCCTCGTACCTTTGTTTCCCAAATTTGAGCTAGGACCCGCTTCCTTCTCATCATTTCTGGCTACAATATCCTCAAACAAGGCCGAAAGCCGTCCTTCGAAACCATCGCACGAAAGCCCCACCAAGTGACGAAACTCCTGAACCAACTGCAATACCCAATCTGAAGACCTCTTCCCAGACTTTCCCCCTAAACTTGTCTGCTGGACAGCAAGACAATGGAGTAGACACCTCCTCTAGAAGCAAATATAATTCCATACAACTCCTTAGCCCCAAACTAGAAGAAGAGGGAGGTGTGAGTAGACGTGACAGCCACCAAAGAATCCTCCGGAGAGCTCTGAGGACTGAGAATGAGGACAGGCTGCATAGCACCACAGGGAGAGGCACCCAAAGAACCCAGCCCAAACAACCACAGCTTCACTAGAATCCACCGAGGCTATTTTGGCAGAAACCAAAGGCGCTTCAAGACCCAAGGCTATTTCAGGAGGAGGTTGAAGATTGGAAGGATCTGAGAAGCCATCTCCGGTTGAGGATGAGAGTTTGCTGGGATAGGAACGCTAGGGGGAGGAGGCAAGCCACCAGCAACCTCTGGCTTCACCAAAGGTGACAATGGAGAGTAGGCTCCTCCGAAACCAAGCCTTCCGCTAGTAGCTCATCGGCAGGTTCTGGCCCTGAAAACAACTCGGGTAGAGGAGAAGAATCGGCATACATACCAATAGAGGGGTTCACCAGAACAGAAACTCTGGAAAACAAGGGTGGCAAGACAAAAACCAAACCACCGGCAGCCTCTAACCTTGCCGGAGGCGACCCAACACCGCCAGACCCCATCGTCGAAGCCAAACCCTCCACCGGATGCACAAGCGGCAATGCAAAACCTAGAGACTCTCCGGGCTTCAGGACGTGAGTTGGGCTTAGGTTTCTTTTGAGCCCAACACTTTCTTCTCTTCTTACGCCCAGGAACCTTGGGCTTACAGCCAGGCCCATACAATTCAGGCCCTTCACAAACACTAATTAGAGCTTGGTCCACTTTAGCCTTTAACTTCATGAGTTGGCACTTCCATTCCCAAAGAGGAGGATGCGACACCCTCTTTCCTGTCAGCTTACCATCTCCTGCAAATTTATCACCAAAATGGCAAGCAAACTTGCCTCGAGCAGCAGAGCATGACTGAACGCCAAACAGAGACAGACCCATCACGTTCTCTGCAGCACAGCGGTCCTTACCCAGTGGTTCCACTGATCACATCATCGTCTTCTCCACCTCCGAGAGGCTGGCTGCTGAGCGTAGAACCTCCGCAAAAGATGGCGCATTAGCTTTGCCGAAATAACCGACCCTCTGGTAACAGCACAACTCTGAACCAGCCCTAATTCCACCAGCTTCCCAGACTCTTTCAACACCGATGCTGGAGGAACCAACCCAAACCCAACCGAAACTTCAAAGAAAGCACTTACCTTACCCAACTCAGTGGCAAACCAGCTCCACCCCTGCCCTTCACGACCTTCAGGAATGAAAATGAGATCCCTCTCCGGCCACCCACAACATATACTACCACCTCAAGGTACCTACCAGCTAGATTACCGCCTCTCCTAACAATGAGAACCTTTGACCCTTCCCTAAAAGACTTGACAAACTCCTTATCCCCCGGGTACCACAACTAATCTCCATCGTCAAAGCCAGCCAAACTATGCTCTGAGCTCCTAAAAGAACCAACCCGGAGAAACTTCTCCTTTCTGCCAATCTCACCACCAAGGCTCCTTCTACAACCGAGAACACAAAAGTTTTTGTCTCAATGAAACACCACCTCTGCATACTTTGCTGTTAGTTATGTGGATCTTTCTCCACCAATTCCTCGCACTTCAATCACCCTAAACTAACTTCAAAGCCAATCCTTCAAGACCTCATCACCAAGAATTGTTGCAATTCCCTTCTCTCTGTTTTTGTTCTACACAATGTGAACACCAGAAAGCCCCATACATTTTAGCTCCCACATAGAGAAAATGTCGTATATGAATCTAGGTTTGTGCTCGAGTAATAATAGCTATAGTATATGGTGAGAAGAACTTCTATTATATTTTTGGCTAAAGCATATTATTAGTCGTGTTCAAGCAACTATAACTACAACTTATGATGTTGGTAACAAACTCAATATCTTCAGTAGCATTATAGAACTTAAAATACATATACTTTGTAAACTTCCATCTATTTTGGGCCAAGTAATGCTATATTATATACCCCACTCCATCCCACTAAGCTGATGTGGCAATGCCCCCATTGGATTTTAACAAGGGCTGGTCCAAATGTGTGTGATATAATGCAAGACTGATCTTGGCACTATAGATTCAGACAGAACCATTTCAATAAGCAAAGTTATATTAAAACATTGAACTCTGGTTTCTCTCGTCAACCCTTTGATTTGATGGTGGTGCTGAATCCACTCGATTACCAGACGTAAATTGATCTCTGCTGATTTTTTCAAGCTATGCTGTTTTTGAAAGTACTTGAATGGTTTTTTGAGTCTAGTTGTGAAAAGATAGAACCAAATAGTGAAGTGTTCTGTACAATCTCGTTTGAGGTTACAAGGGTTTCCGTGTGCACTTAATTCAATATTTATTGCATTCTATATTACTTGCAGTAACTGGATTGATAAATTGATTTTTTTGGGATAAATAGATGATTTTGTGGTAGGTGGTCCGTAGATGTTATTTCATACTTTTGCTCTGATTCATGCTAGCAAATTGATCATCTTTACCATCTTTTAATTTCCAAATTGATCGCATATAAAAGATCTGCTAGTTTCCTTATCATATAAATCTGATAGAAAGGTGCAGAAAAAAGGATCTATTTTTGTCATTAATAGGGAAGCGTTGATCCGCCATATCATTCAGTAACAAAAGACAGAAGTGGTCTCTTTTTTGTCATTTGTGGATTATTGATTGGCCACCTGTACAAATTCTTTCACTAGCTTCTTAATTACATATATTCAGTTGCTATGTTTGAAATATTGAATTAAAGAGTGCATGTCTCAGAGATGGGAAGTCTGACTTTCCATTTGAATATCATCACTTTTTTCTGTTACCTTTTGTAACTGAGATGAGTTTTTTTATCACACTGGATCTACTTGAATGTTGATTTTTCGGTGCTTCAACAGATGAGCCAATGCCTAGTTCTATAAGGGGGGGTTTCCATGGCCATGGTTAGATTGCTGCAGTGACAACTTGCTCAGAAGCGCATATGATGTGAGGAGTCGACGTTGTACATAATTTACAAAACTGCATCCTAGAGAAGTAGAGATAGCTGAGTGGGTGAAGTGGCAAAACGGACAATATCACATCACTGTCACCTTTGTGCATTCCTACTTTCTAAATACAGTTGTAAAGGTTATACGAGGGAGACATTTATTGGATGGTAATACTAGGACAGTTGGGCATCTATTGTTAAATGTTACAATCAAATTGATCATTGTAGGCCTATTCCATTAAATGGATTTAATTGTCAATACTGTATTAAATAAGTTGTAGCTTTAATTGCAAGTACATGTTTGGTTCGCTTTCATTCTATTCCTATTACTTTTTCATTTCCTTTTTCCTTCTCTTTAAAAAACACTTTCCAAACATCGACTATTCTATCTACATTGTGCTCCTTCCAATTCAATCCATCCAAACGGATTATTAAGTATTGCCATATTGAAAAGAAACTGAAAGAACTAATAACATGGTTGAAGAAATGGAAAGAAAAACTAATAATATGGTTTGCACAAATTAGGAGAAAGCTGCAGCCCCAGTTCACGCAAGTTTTGTAATTTGGGGAATGATTTTAATTCAGAAGTCTCTCTAAACCCTAAATGATAGAAATCTTAAAAAGAATTTACCATTGAAAACCAGCCTACAAAGGGAGTGTCTAAGAGTTTATGTACACATAGTTACTATTAGACTTAACCCATGTGAGACACAAGGATAGTAATATACCATGACGCTCCACAAACATTTACAGCGGTTTAATTTATTGACACTAATCCGATAGTAGCTATTTTTCTTTTGACAACTCTACTCATCTATTTTTTGTTTTTTTGAAAAAAAACTCTACTCATCTATTAATCTTCAATGACTTACCACATTTAAGAGTTTTCGAAGAGGGGTTAGAATAATATTACAATGTTGATCTTTCATCGGTAAGAGTTTCCGGAGTGGGCGTAGAATAATATTATAATATTAATATTTCATCACCCATGAAGGAAATAACATAAATGAATATTACAAAAGAGAAAATGAATGATTAGACAGATTAGTGCTATACCCCTGTTTAAAATAAATAAATAATAATAAAAAATTAAAAAAGAAAAAGAAAAAAAAAAAAGAAAGAACCGTTACGACGTACGAGTTGATCCTCACAGCCAACGGCTAGTTTTTTTGTTCTTTTTGAGAGCAGCCCCCCTTACAGCTCTCTCTCTCTCTCTCTCTCTCTCTCTCTCTCTCTCTCTCTCTCTCTCTCTCTCTCCTGATCCGGTCACACACATCAGTCTCTTTCTTCCCTGATCCGGTCACAAACATCAGACGTCAACACAGTTCAAGGGGTTGGGATATCTGCCATCTGAATCTATCTCAATTCAGGGGTTTGGCTTTCCGATCCGTTCATTCATTTAATCATAGTATATACTAGTGTGCTTTTGGTGGGATTCAGCAAATTGACAGATCAAGATCGATCAATTTGCCTCGGCGAATATGAACGATTTGGTTGCAGACAAGTCCACCACGACGATGGAGGGAGCGGCGGTAGTTTCTCCTCCTCCTCCCCCTCCTCCTCCGCCACCATCTCTTAGGCGGCCGAGGGTGAGGGAGGTGAGCTCTAGGTTCATGTCTCCTCTCATTTCATCGCCACTTGCTAAGCAGCAGCGCTCAACCTCCGTGCATAGGCAGCGGCACATGGAGCCCTTGTTCTCTTCCGATGAGAACAGGCCCACCGAGTCCATTCAGATTCAGAGCCTGGAAACTTTGCCCCCTTTGGGATCTCGTTGTAAAGCTGCTCTGACCTCTGCTACTACTCAGAGAAAACAGCGTGCTGTAGCCAAGCTTTTCAAAGAAAACGCAGGAAAAATTGTTACCAACGCTTTTACCACACCCTCCAGGCCTGACACTCCTACTTTGGATAGGGATAGGATGATTCCATCGAGATTCAGACGGTCTACCAACATGAACATCAGTGCCACAGCTGCGGCCAAGCTGTTGCAATCAAGCGGCATGTCGGCTCAACCTTCTGTTCCCGTAGATGCTTCTTCGCTGACTGCCGATGACAATAATCAGAATCTACTTCGAAACTGCACGGCAACGGCACGGTCTCTTCCCGATTTCCGCTCTTCCATGCCTGAGGCAGACATGTTGCCAACGGTTTCCACTAGATTGCTGGCAGAAAAAAGTAGCACTAAGGGTAATGCGACTGGCGGCAGCACCGATTCTTTGAAATTGTCTGCTTCCCCTTGCTCCCGTTCTCTGAATTTGCCATTATCAGTTTGTGAAAAACAAGCCTGTGGTCTCCCCAAGCCACACACAAACTCTGTGAAGATGGGGGGATTCTCTCTGCCTCCAGTCCCGCCTTGCGCCAAGTTGGGGACCGATACTAGGAAGGGAAAGAAAGTTTCCTCCCATCAGGAAGATGTTCACACACTCAGATTGCTCCACAACCGTTATCTGCAGTGGAGATATGCCAATGCAAAATCAGAGGCCTCCTTCCGAGCTCAGCAAAGAGAAAGCGAGGTTCGTCACAACCCATTACCTGTTTTCTGAATTAATTTGTTATTCTTTTGCCAGTTTGTAGGCAAGCATAATTGATGATTTGATGATTTGGACTACCTTGTGTTGGTCAATGTTACATTAGGTGAACCAAGATTTAAAGTGAACAGTTTCCTTTTTCCCTTATGTTTCTGGTCAACTAACTACAAATTTTCTTTTTATACGTAACCGCAAAAATTGTGTGCTAGTCATTCCTATAATTCCATTACAGTGATACTTATTTTGTAACTATTGGGGGCATTATAGGAATGATTTAAACCAACAAACATGGTGCTGTAAGTTCTCACTGTATCTTAGCCAAGTTGTAGTGAATATCAAGCTCATGACAACGACATGCCATTTTCAAAATTGTCCAAGTTTGGTTTGTCATTCCCCAAATTGTATGTATGAAATGAGCATGCTGCAAGGGCAGAACTATCTAAATCTATCAACAAGAACATCAAGGTAGCTACTTGCTTTCCAAATGCAAAGAACAAAAAGGATGATGGTTTTATAAATAGAATTAATCATTACTCAGTTGTATTTGTTATAGACCCCTTTCCATGTCTCTCAAGATTTATAACCCAAAGTATGTGTTTCTCTTATCAATATTTCCTCTACTACTTCAAAACCAAATGACTGTTAGTTCATGATGCTTCACATGCATGCTCGTTGAACAACGGTAGGTTGTCAAGACATTTTGTAGAACATCCAAATCACTGCAATTATAATTGTTAGATTTCATGAAATTTTAGAGTCTAAGTACCTTAGTTGCATCTTTTTGTATTAGATGTTTTATTTTGTGTATAAGGCTGCAATGTACATAATTGTCCATTACATTGCTTTGTGAAAATGTGGATACATTAAGAAATGTAAGGAATGACGAGAATCTAAATGCAGCATCAATTTCAAATGACTTGAGGAATCCAAAAAGAGCGTGCGTTATGGCAGACAAATGCATGTAATCTTTCTTCGATGTGAGAAAAAAATGTTGTCATAGAAAAAGCAGAATGGCAGATAAAAAAACAGATGACATTGGTTAGACAAAATAGCTTCTTCTACAAATAGGACAGGGGCAAGGGCAACCTTAGCATTGACATCTCAGTCACTACACTGTCCTTATTTACACTTATTTCCTAGGCCATCCATTACTAATTATTTTTGAAAACTTATTGCTCCGATGTATTTGCTCCATGTATTTTATGTAAATCGCATTATGAATCACTGTTCACCTCTCGGTCTCTCAATACATGCAATCAAGCTTATTCTAGTCCCCGTTGAAAACACTTTATGCCAGCATTTGTTTTCTATAAACTGTTTCTTATCTTTGTAGAGAACCCTTCATTCCCTTGGGGTCAAGATATCAGAGTTTCATGATTCTTTGAAGAGGAAACACATAGAACTTGGGCTTTTGCAAAGAACAAAGACTCTATCGACAATCCTTGAAGCTCAAGTAAGGCTGACTTGATGAATGCTTTGATTTTTATTAGCTGTGAAGTTCTGTAGTATGTTATCTTGTCTGCGCTTGATTAGCAACTTCACTGATAAAAAGATTTCTTCTACACCTATATTATTGGCATTGCTTGGATGTACCTCTCTCCTGCTCACGCATGTTGCCTATGTCTTGCATATGAAGCATCTCCCATCTAACTTATATCTCAGTCGAACTAAATCCCATTTGTAACCGGACATGAAGAGAAACACATATTAGACTAAACATTCCTGGTTGAACTGAAGGAGTAATAATGACCTTGCAAGATGCAAGATGTTATATATGGCGCTAACTCCTGAAACTCAGTTTTTCATGCTTCCAACAAACAAGACAGAAAGTTCTCGTGCTCAATTTTGTCTCAACAATATACTAGCTATTCATGCTTACCTTTTATTATCTCTCTAAGAACCTAATTCATATCGTTCATTATTCTGTTCCCCTTGTACTTAGGCTACCATTCACTAAAATAATATGACTTCTCTTCATTGGGGCAATTGCTTTTAAACATTGCAAAGGACGACCCTTCTTAGCCAACTTTTTCATGATACTGCATTGACATAGTTTTTGTTAATCCTTTTAATATTAATGCTCATTCATAATTTATTCATCCAAGTAGAGTTCATTTTACGGTTAACCAACAAGATTGAACCTGATGATAATGAACGCTTAAAGGTTGATATAACTGGGTAATATCTAGGAGCAAATATATTTTGGCTGTATAAGAGATACTAATCAATAGAAGGGAAAAGGTCAGGAGAAGAAGAGAGAGTTTTCCTATGACTATATGAAGGCTTTCTCTGTTCCTTTCTCAATCATTCCCCCTTGGGGATGAAAGTTTAAAGCTGATTTCACACATGTTTTTTTCATACCCGTTATCTTTTTTGTTTCCCTTCATTGTCCTCGTTTATTTTTTCAGTTGACAACCAAATATAATATATGTTTTGATTGACATATATCTTGTTTTCCCATTTTTAAACTATTTATCTAAAACCACTTTCTACCCCAGGATTTGGTTACTGAAAAGCCAAAGAAAATAATAAATGAGAAAGAGAGATTGAATGGGTTTTAGGAAAAATTATTAAACTGATCTCTGGAGTTTAGGCTAGTATAAAATCAATCCATTGGGGACAAAAAATTATCTTAAAACTCCATACATATTCTTTCCTCCAATTCCATACATATTCCATTTATTTTTCTGATGGATTCTTCTTTTTAATTTAAAAAATAAATAAATAAAAGGCAGTCTCCATCTGTGAGGGAGGCAGCCTCCCCTCATAATGGGGGATCAAGATCCTCTCCATTTCATGGTCAATATTTTGTTTTGTTACATTAACATTGTGCATGGTGCCACGTCATTTAAAATTTTTAAATGACTTGGTAATTTACCGTGTGTCAACATATATACCATTAGATCTATAAACTCTAACATTGGCCTCCCCACATAAAAGGCCGGTTGCCCCTCATATGTGACAGTTGGCCGGCCAGCCCTCTGTAGGGGAGGTTTTATTATTATTTTGATGTGTGAGTAAAATTGCAAGATAGAATTAGGTGGTAGGATCAATTTGATACAAAAATTTTACCACAAGGAGTTCTAAGATAATTTTGTATCCCAGAGATCGATTTGATACGAGCTTCACTCCATAGATCAATTTAGTAATTTTCCCTAGTTTTGATGCTTATGCACTAGTACTGCCTATTGAATAATTTAAGAATTCATAATAATTATATGTTGTCTTGAGCTACTATCCTATTTATTTATTTTTTTGCTTGTCTGTTTGTATAACAAGTATGTGTGCCCCTATCTCCTATTTATTTCTCTTAAAGCTAGCATCACACTAATTCTCGCTGGTGCTTCTAAAATATTTGCAAGCAGTTGTGGCTTGATGCAGTTTATGAATTGCATAGGATATAAATACCAAAGGTGATAAGAAATTCGATCAAGTGCAAGGGCTTACTGATTTTATTTCAAAGACTAGAAGGATTTAGTTTGTTCTTTTAAATACACTTCTTTTTATTTTCCAAGATGCTATATGGAATTCAAGAGCAACCTGAATTCTCTATCCAATGATTATTTTGATTAGATTATAGCAAGAGATCTTGTCAAACCTCAATTTATTAAGTGATATACTGTAGTTGTGAAACTAACAAGAGGCACAAAGGTTGAGCATTTCATGAGATGACTTAAAAAATTTGTGACTAGTTTCCTTAATCTCTTTTATCACTCGGTCCTTGCCATTGTGTGGATTCTTTTGGTACTCCCTTCATCCTATTACAGAAAAGTTCAAAAATGACCTGTATTTGAATGAAACTAAAACTCTTTCTATAACGTTTTTAAATAAGTCCAAAAACAATGATTTCAAATTTAAAGATAATATGGGAAGTTAAAGAAAAGAAATTTGTGACTTTCATTTTTATTTTTATTTTTTGGATAGTTAAAATAGATAAATGCTTTCATCCATTTTTGGATAATTCAAAAAGCATATATTCTATTAAAGGGTAAAGAGAGTAAAGAGAGTATAAAGTATAAAGTATCCAATGCTGTGAAGAATATGTATTATGCACTTAAGTTTTTTAAAATTTGTGTTATCTTTTTTGAATTTGTCTGTACATAAACTTTTATTGCTTCTATAACAGTAACCAAACCCCGTTTTATTCTGCATGTATGACTCTGAGGTAGCCGTTGATTTGTTCATCTTGGTTCTAAGACGTTCTTCAATTCCAATCATGTAGTGCATTTAGATATAGTAGAAATTGTTTACACATATTAGTCCTAATTATTATTGTATATGTGTACCTTTTCTTTTTTCTTTTCAGCTTTTTATAATTGTCGCTAGAATAGATTACTTGTTGTCTCTTGAGTCTTTAACTTATTATTCCTGTCCTACCCCCTTTAAGAATATATCAATATTCTTTTGTAACATTGGTGTTCAGAACTTAAATATTTTGGTTTGCCTGATTTTAGATTCCATATTTGGCGGAGTGGTCTACTCTCGAAGAGGATTATTCAATTTATTTATCAGAAGCAATTCAAGCTCTGTTGAACGCCTCACTTCAACTTCCCATTGTGAATGTTAGGGTGGGTAAACCCAAAGCTGAAGCAAATCCTTAATCCTTGTTTCTAGTATGCTTTACACTGATGATACACTGACTGCGATATATGCATGAATTGTAGGCTGATATAGAAGAGGTAGGGGAGGCATTGAACTCAGGGATGAAGGTGATGGAAATTATAGTTTTTCATCTTCAAAGCTTCATGCCAAAGGTACAATAAGCAAATATATTTTCCTTCTTCTTTTTTTCTTTTTTTTCTTTTTTTTTGATAAGAATATATTTGCCTTCTTCTATTAAAGAGTTATCTTATTTATGACAAACCCACCATATTATTCAGGATACACCATTATGTAGATTTTCAAGGACCCACCAATTGAGCCTATCCCACACAACTATTTTCACTAGACTCAAATACTCAACCAAAGTCCAAACATAACAGATTGTGGTTGACTTAAATTCTTACTACTTTAAGTTGAACAAAGCTTTGTTGTAGGACAAGATGACACTGCTCTCTGCAGTACAAATTCCATTAATTAGATGACCGTGTTGGCATTGTGGGCTCTGCAGTACAAACGCAATTAATTAGATATGAAATTACCCAAATACCCCAAATAACACCTAGAGAAAGGTTGTGAATAGGTGTTTTCTCAAAATTCTCGATCAATTTAAAATAAACAACCACACGCAAAACAACCAAAATCAACTAGAGCATAAACAAATCAAACGCAAGTATGATAGTGACGAAGATGAAATCTTTTGAATAACTTTTTAAAAGTAAAATCACTCTAAAATAGCAAAATTCAAGAAATTCAATTCACTATAAAAGAATTAAATTACACACAATTTAACTTACACTTTGTAACTAAACTTGACGTGCACTCCAATAAACATGACCCATTTTTCTCTTACCGCAATAACTCCAAAACCTCTGGCCAATTTTTCTATGGTGCAACCGAGGACTATGGTGGCTTGAAGGTGTGTGGTTTAATCAAACTCTAAGAGAGGTTATGAATTGAAAGCTTAAGGATGCTAGGGTTCTCTCTTAGCTCACAAAATATTGTCATTAGGGTCTATTGGAAATCATGTGTTGAAGGCCATATATAGACACTGGAAAAACAAGGTATTTTATGCTCCGTTTGTTTCGGTGTAAAATGATTTCCGTCGTAAAATAATTTCGGGGAAGTCATTTTTCAGAAAAATATTTTCCGTCAAAATCATTTTTCGGTGTTTGGCTCGTACGAAAAATTACAAATATTTTTTATATTTTAATTTAATCATATTAATTTTAAATAATATAAAAATATTTTTTTTATATTTGCCAGATACAAATTCCAGCGAAAATTGCCTGAAAGTGGCCATTTTGCTGGAAGATCGCCGGAATCCGACACAAAACGGCCGGATCCCGGCCAGTTGACCGAAAGCCGGCCGTCTTGGCCAGTTTTCGGCTTGAACGGACGGATTCGGCCAGATGCTGGGGGTCCGACCGGATCGGTCCAGGATCCCAACCATCGGCGTTCCGGCCGAATCCGGGCTGAGATCCGGCCTAATATGTCAGATTCCGGCACCGACCAGAGTCGGAATCTGGCTTGTCGAAATCCGGCAATAGTTCGCGTAAAGGTCGACTACATTGTTTAAAAGAGAGTCGACTGCATCTACCATTTACGGAAAATGTTTTCCGAAATTTATTAAGCATTTTTTGTCAAACAGAAATCATTTTCCGGTTGACCATTTTTTTCGCCCCTACCAAACACCGGAAAATACCGAAATTATTTTCCAGAAATCATTTTACGCCGAAACAAACGGAGCATTAATTCAAGTCGGTTTCCCTAAACAAGTAATTTTTAGGTCAATGTTCTGACAAATAAGTCAGCTCGTTTGAACGTTGGCTTCAAGGATTTCTTCTGGCGGCGTTCAGACGTTCTCGGCTTGAATGCAATCGACCAAACCTCCAACCGAGCTTCTCGGATGTTCTCAAGGAATCAGTACCAAGTATCCTTGTTCGATCGAGCTCCAAACGAGCCTTCCAACCAAGTGGTTATGAAATTATGAAAATAACTCCTTTGAATGTGGTGCAACCGAGGCACAATCAAAGTCTTTGCCACTCCTTTGTAACATATCTCGTTCGGATGCCCACTAGCCGAGGAGTCCAACTGAACTTCTTGGACCACCAACTTTGAGCAAGATTTTGATTTTTTAGTCCAAGTCCAAACATAGCCTAACCAATTTAGACTTACACTAGTTTGTTTTTTATACCAAATTAGCCAACATAAAACTTAACTATGTTGGGGGATCCGGTTAGTGTTATTTGAGGAGTAAAGTTGTCCACAAAAAATGTGAAATTACAATTTTGCCCTTCAAATAAAACTAACCGGATCCTTGTCCGTTGCCATTGTGGGGCAGGAGGTGGAATTGGATGGACATGGAATAACAATATCTCGGAGATTTTTTGAATGTTCAGTTAATGACTGTTTGAAATTGAATCGATTACATAGGTAACAGTGCAAGTTTCCAAAAGAACTGGTTTGGTAAGACCTAATACATTGCAAATTTATCTTTTTTATTTGAAAAAAAAAATTAAAAATTAAAAATTAAAAAAAATAAATAAATGAAGAATATCTGTTTTTTTTTTGACAGATTGGGAAGAAAGGGAAGGGGATAAATCCACACAACCAGATTGAGTATATAAGATCTGATATGTCTATTTTCTATTCATCTAGTTTATTTTGGGCTCTCTAGTGATAAATGCTTGATTATTTTAGGCGGAAGAAACAGACAATTTGATTTCAGAACTTGCCAGAGTAAGTGGGGGAGAAAAAGCTCTTATTGAAGAATGTGGCGATCTGTTGTCGAAGACATGTACATCGCAGGTTTGCCTCGAGTCCTTTTTAACTCTGCTTTTTTAACCCTAAAGTCATACATAGAATTGATGAGAAAAATAGATAAAGAAACAAAGAAAGCAAAGGTCATAAGGTTGTTCTTTGTTCAGGTGGAAGAGTTCAGTTTAAGGAGCCAGCTAGTACAATTGCATCATTTCTGCCATATCTCCAAGAATGAGTAATTGTTCATGACTGCATTTTGTACGTGCTACCTACATGAGTCAAAGTTCCACCCCATGAGCTTGTTGGCGTCTGTATAGCTCTTTTTTCCGGTTTTCTTGTTATTGAGAGAAACAGAGAGAAGGGGGAAGGCATGAAAGCTATAATTTGCTGTCTTCGTCTACACACTACGGCAGGCAGTTCATCACCTTGACCTGCAATTCTTTTGAGCTTTTATAACTTTTTGTAAGACCTGAAAGTTATAACTTCTACAGTTCTACACCACAATTCTTTGATGAGCAGTGTGAGCTCTATGATTTGTTTGTTCGAAAGATGCAAGTTCTTGAAAAAGAACAACAAAGCCAGAAACATAGCAAACCAGAGGTAACTTCCAAATCAAGCAACAGGTTAAGCTGTTTGAGGCTGAATTGAAGTGGGGAGGGGGATTTGGAGGGGGGTAAAAAATTATTTCTGGAGATGAAATTTAAATACAATTTTAAAATTCTAGTTCCGCACCTATAAGTCATGCTTATAGCGGATGATTAGTTTATTTGCAACTCCACATTAGCAACTCCATTAGTAGAAGACACGATGCATTATTGGTTTAGCATCGACAATTACTTATGCATTTTGGGTTTCTATGTAAAATGGTTAAGCAAACCCATAAAAAATATCTATATATGATTCTCCAAATTAAATGCATTTTGCATTTTATCTACTGTACTTACTCAAATGTAGGGAAGCATTGTAGCTCTCTATTTTTACAGGTGGAAAAAAATCAAGTGTAAGACCACAATTAGGCCTCGTTTGGTATGTAAAATTAGTATTTCCTAGAAAATAGAATAGTTATTTTTACTCCTTTGTTTGGTAACAACACATATACTCTAATTGAATTTGAATCAAAATTACTACAAAAACAAAAACAAAAACAAAAACAAAACAAAAAACAAAAAACAAAACCTATAACATGAATATTATGGGTGTCCAACCGCCCAAGAAGTGCCTTAAAATTGCGATATGTGGTGTGAATCCATGATTTTAGAAACTGAAACTGAATCCATGGTTTTAATGATTTTATTGTTCTTTAAGGGAAAGATCATGGTTTTGAATCTTCATAAAACCAAAATAAAGATTTTATAGCATTAAGTGACGAGATTTTTTTTCTTAAAATGTTTTGAGCCACCGCCCACCGACCATGTACTCTTCTCCAAGATTTTATTACAAAACTTTCATTATTTGGGATTTAATTGAGTTTAAAATTTTAATGTAGGATATTACGGTCACACAATTTACCACTCTTCAAAATTATAAGAGTGCGCATTAGCCGCCATAACTTTAAAGTGATTACTTTCCTTATTCAACATGCAGTAGTATCCCTTCTTTTATAGCTGATTGTAGTATCCCTTCTCCCCCAAAAAACCGATGCCTTACCACCTGGCTATACTCCATGCGACCTTGTTCTAGATGTTAGAACAGGGAGAGGGGGAAGGGAGCAGCAGGGCTCGAAGAACAAGCTAAGCTATGGAAGAACATGGGAATATAGCAAGTAAGAAGCAAGGTTCTCCCTTGAAGACCGACTACAACAAGTTCGCGACTTAAATAGAAACAAACGATACGCTCTCTACTCTATTTGCTAGCAATGCTATACCTATTAAAGTTGGTGAACGCTTCTATAACCAATAATTAAACTACTGCACGTTTTACTAACGCTCAACGGTTTGTGCGCGTTGACAGCTCAATCCCTTGCTTATTTGTTATTAATACGCAACAGGTCAAAGCACGACGCCCAAGCATAATTATCTCATACTTTTTGCATCTTTTAAAGAGAATTTCTATTTTCGACATAGATATAGAATACAACCTAAAAAATAGAAAATGAAATTGCATATTATTTTGTTCTTCTATTTTTGCCTTTTGTTCTTATTTTATGTTCTAATTAAATATTATTTTTAAATTCAAATTAGTTATTTTTTTCTTTTGTAAATTTCACACTGAATTTAGAAAAATGATTGTGAGAGAGGGTTTCTTATTGTTATTTTTGGTAGACAAATGATGGTGAGAGTAATTTCTTTTCTTTTTTTTTGTTTTTTGACCTTTTTTTTATTTCTTTTAATTAAAAAAAAAAAAAAAAAAAAAAAAAAAAAAAAAACAACAACAACAACAACAACAACACTTCTAAATTTTTACTTTTGAGAAACACTATTAAAATAAGGGTAAATGTATAATAATTCCCTGAGTTTGAGCGCGATTTAAAAATGGTCCCTCACTTTTTAATTTTCAACATTAACTACTTAAATTTTTTCGCAATTTTGAATAGAATCATTCCGTTACTTTTCCGTCCAATATATATAGAAAAAGACCAAACGGTCAAATGTGCAGGGTTACAAAGAATTCCTAATAAACCAAATCAGAGGCACTATGGGTAGAGTTTCCTCCACACCGGGCAAGTCAGACTCAGACCATATTAGACCACAGCTGCCAAAAAATAACCTAGACAACAGAAGATGCATCTATTGAGCATAAAACCCTACTTGATCTAGGAGAGGACACACATTCTGAGCTAAACAATAACTTTTACAAATCAAGTTTTGATCTTAAAAAATAAAGCATACTGCATTAATAGACTATTACAATAGAAAAACAAAAAAACAAAACAGCTTTAAACTTCATTGGTCGGCGAAAACCATGGAAGGGGCCAAAATCCATTTCCCCCACATCCCCGTTTTTTCACGACATTTTCGGAGCACCATCATGGGCCCGTTACCAGATTTATCGGGCTGTTTTAGCACCTCATTTTGCAAGAGAGCAGTTACCGAAGGACGAAACCGCTCGTCAACCGAAATCACCGACCCATCAGAACGCCGTTAGTCGTCGTCGCTACAAGTATCCATGGAGAGGATAGCCGCCAGATCCCTGGAATTCATGCAGACCCAAGAAAACCCAAGCATAGCCGCCAGATTCCTGAAAGTCCTCGATCATCTGGGTTTGGTGTGGGTGAACCCGGCATCCATGGAGAGGACCTGGGCAGCCGCATCATGTAAAACCTGTAGATCCAAAAAACCCAAGCCTAACAGCCAGAATGCCCACGAATCAAAGCATGAGGCACTGACAAAACACCGACTCTGATTCAACAGCCACATCCTCTGATTCACCGATCGGCCCTAATTCAACATTTGATTCAACAAATCCAGCATGGGGCTTGGGAATAGGAGAGAGCCTCTGCCATTACACCTCACCGAACATGAAGAAAAAACCACCAACAAAACATGAAATCTACGTCTCCATCCCATATCAGGATGAGAAAAAACCACTTCCTCCTCGAAGGCGCCGACGACGCCCAAAGAGAGAAAAGCCAATTTATTGAAAGTAAAAAAACTAAACACCACGGGAGGAGGGAAGCATAGTGCTTCCCTCCTCCTCAACAAACCAAGCTTTTTCCTTTTCTTTAGAAAATAACTACTAAAGAGAGTGGTGCTTATTTCTGACTACATTGTGTCATATTAGTATAAAATTATGAGCCCTTGAGTTGGGCATGTCATTTCGCAATCGGGAGAATCCGCCGGTTAAAATCTTGAGCCCTTGAACGTCGAGAAAATATAGCGAGAAAAAGCAACAAGACAAATTAACCCAACATTCAATCTATAGACAACTCGAGAATTCTCTCTTCTTTTTGTTTTTACTCTACAAAAAGATTGAACAGAATAGGTTTCAAGCCATGATCTAATTCAAATCCCCCCAAAATTAGTTGCCCAGAAGGGATCGAACAACTATGAATTTCTTTTATCCCCCAACACTCCACCCCCTGATTGTCCCCACGGATACCACAAAAATGTTTAGCACCAGAAATCAAAGCCACAAACTGAATCCCAACCGGAGGAGAAAAATGTGAAATCGTTATCAGCCCAAGATTTCACCTCATTAGACATTTCCAAAATCCTACAAAGAGAACCTCTTCCTTGAGCTAAAACTAGGAGATTCTCGGATATAACAGATGCGGTAATGGAGCCAAGAAGCAAAAGAAGTGGAAAAAGATGTAAAGGTTGGGAAAACCCAGAAAGGGTGGCGAGGATTTGTATGGTGGGAGTGGGTAGTTCCTCGGCATATCATTCAACAAACTCCGAGCAACCTCTATCTCGCCGGCTTTTGCAAACCCCAATGTGCTGGACGAAGACACCCCATCACACCGGCCTGTACCAGCCACAATCGCCATAGCCAGAGGCACCTCCGGCGTCTTCTCCAGCGGATCATCACTCGGATTAGGCATGCTAATATCCCCCCCCTTTATAGGCATGGCCTGCGTGCTTCCCTAAAATAACCAAACCCGAATTGGATTGAACCTTGGGCCTAGTCTTACGTTTAGGCGCCCAAAATTTCCCTCCTCTGGATTGTTTTCTATGGGTTTTTGTTGTGAAATAGAATTTCGATTGATGCTGTCGTAAAAAGGAAATTGTTTGAATTGAAAATAAATTCTCCAATTTAGTAGGAGACACCGCATACAAGTTGTTTGTAAAACAAGATGGAGCTTGGGACAACACATTTTCTGCTGTTCCATCCTTGTTATTGATTTCATTGATTCCCAGAGCAATTGCTTATTACCTTCCTGGACTTCACAAAGGAGTTAATCACTTCATATACTTTGCTGCTGTGCTATTTCTTTGCATGATGCTGGTGGAGAGCCTGATGATGATTGTTGCAAGTGTCGTGCCTAATTTTCTAATGGGCATGATAAGAGCATTCCCAATGGTTTATGTATTTTTCAATCTAGAATAGCTAATCAAAATCTATTTTATCTAGTTTAGCTAATGAATTTTAAATGCATTATACATCCGATTATCTATTCTTAACTCTATAATATTTTTTTATTATTTTTAATTTATTTATTTCATTATAGTATTTTTTTTCACGTGGGTCCCGCTTTATAACTCCACTACTTTGCACACTTTCTCTTAAATCTCCACTATAAAGGAAGAAAAAAAAAAAAAAAAGAACGTGGAGTGGTGGAGGGAAAAAAGAAAAAAGCAAAGCTAAAAAAGTGGAGATAAAGAATAAAAAAAATAGATAAGTGAATAGTATAACTCTACATGTAGAGTTCCACTATTTATGGAATTAAGGAAAATCTATTATAGAGTTGGAATACATAAGCTGATGGAGTCTCTTTTTAACACTTTTATTATCTATTCTAGCTTAAAGTTACAAATAGATAATCCATTGGGAGTGCTCTAACGGATGCCGGAATTCAAGGGCTCATGATTTTAACTGGCGGATTCTTCTGATTGTGAAACGACATGCCCAATTCAAGGGCTCATAATTTTTTAACGCCGCCACCCCAAAGTGGCTCCAGCCACATCTAAGGGTGGCCCAAGGCTACCCCCTCCCAAGTGGCAGCCACCCCCAAGTGGGTGGCGGCAGCCCAACTCTTTTTTTAAAAAAAAAAAAAAAATTGTCTTTTTAAATAAAATTATTAAAAAATAATATTTTAAGATGATGCGATAAAAATAGACACGTGACACTAACAAAATTTGCGAAATTGAATGAAAAAGTGACGGAAAGATTCTATTCAAAATCACAAAAAAGTTAAATTGTTAATGTTAAAAATTAAAAAGTGAGAAATTATTTTCAAATTACGTTCTGACTCAAAGAGTAATTATAAATATACTCTTAAAACAAAAATTCTTTTGCGAACAGAATAAACAATACTTTTTCTGTTCAAAAAAAAAAATATATATATATATATATATATTATTATTATTTTCAGCCTTTTTAAAACTCTTTTAAAAAACCTTCTCTAAATCCAATTAATCCAGTCACGTGCAGCAAATGGGGCGTTAATGGACAAGACTGAACCCGCCCTACCTAAATGGGCGGAATTTGGGCTTGATTATTTTAATAATGGGCTCAGCTGGGTTGGTCCAGCCTTAGTTTGCTGGCGGCGGCCCGGGAGGATTGCCACTTGATAATAGAGAGAATATTTGTATAAATACATGGAAAAGAAAGGCCGAGGAAGTATAGACAGAGGAGTAATAAGAAAGAATGGCATTGAAATTCTTGAACAAGAAGGGGTGGCACACGGGAAGCCTAAGGAACATAGAGAACGTGTGGAAGGCGGAGCAAAAGCATGATGCTGAACAGAAGAAGTTGGAGGAGCTCCGCAAGCAGATCCAGGAGGAGAGGGAGCGCAGCGAGTTTCGTCTCCTTCAGGAGCAGGCCGGCCTCGTTCCGTAAGTGAACAGCCCTTCTTTTATCCTTGCAATGATTATTACGTCAATTTCAATCCATTTTTGCATTAATTTTTGGGAAATTTTTGCAGCAAGCAGGAGAGATTGGAATTCCTGTATGATTCGGGATTAGCCGTAGGGAAGGGTGGCAGTTCCGATGGTGGATTCAAGGCCCTCGAGGCCTTCCCTAAGCCAACCACTGCCGACGACTCCGCCGCCGGCCATACTGCCAAGGCATCATCTTCGTCGTCGTCGGTACCGGGAGCTTTATTCGAAGAGAAGCATCACTCCGCCAACGATGCTTGGAGGAAACTCCATTCAGATCCTCTGCTCATGATTCGGCAGCGTGAGCAAGAAGCCCTTGCCCGCATTAAGAACAACCCTGTCCAGATGGCCATCATTCGCAAATCCGTATGTCCTTTTTCTTCTTTATTCTCTCTGTGTTTTTTTTTTTTTTTTTAAATCAAATTGTCGTTTCCTGGAAGATAATATTTATGTTTGTTTGGCCAATGGGTATTTAAGAGTTGGAAGAGCACCAGGCTCGGGCTCGGGTTTTAATGGATCAGGATAAGTTAGATGATAGTAATGGAGGACTTTCTGGTAGACTTTGAAAGCTGTCACAACTCTACCATGAGTTTTTTTCCCTTTTGCATTACTATATTTGTAAGGACCAGGAAAAGCACTAATCACATTTGCGTTATTCTCTAAAAAGCCTAATCCAAAAAGCCTAGACCACACCACAGGGGAACGTGTTTATCTTCTTTCAAGGTGGAAATCACCGAGGAAGACACAGCCTGTTAGCCCTCCTGATGTTTTTAGCATTGCCTTTCTTGTTTTCATATGTTCTAGCTTTCTTTCCTCTAATAAATCAGATTGACGCTGAAGTAGCAATTCTGTAATTTGAAGGCACTCTTCCCTTATGTACGTACATTCTTATATCCAGAACGTCACTTCACTGCTTGCTTCCCACAGTTTATCCACACTTGCATGTTATTCTTACAGTTTCTTCAGCTCTCCTTGTTTTTCCACAGTTTTTGCTTCTGAACATGAAAGAGCCTTGACAGAATTTAAAAATCATCAGCAACTCTCAGTGGCTGATGGCCTTAGTCAAACATCTACCTTTGCAATATTCTATTTTGGAAGTCTTAACCTTAAGGGGTTGGCTCAAGTGGTAAAGGCCTTAGACTTGGTGGCATTCTCATCAGGTCTAAGGTTTGAATCCCTTTGAGTGCAAACAATTTCTTAGGGCCATGCCCACAACGAAGCCGAACCTTACCCGATCCATGTGGGGGGCGCCTTGCACGGGTCCAAGTTTTACCTTTTAGGGATGGGTAGACGAAGTGGCCTTACCTTGGAGGGTTCTCCGTCATTTAAAATAAATAAATAAATAAGAAGTCTCAAAATATGCCTTAAAAAAATATGTTAACATAAAAGGAGATGAGATTTTGTTGTGTGCCTGGGTTTGTGATCGGGTAATTGGTCTATGGATGGGCAAATTAGCAGGATTGGACTTCCTGGATTTACCTACGGTGAAGGGTGATGAATTGATACGAGGTATTTGAGGTACCTCTGCCTCCTAATTCAACTACAGGAGTTGAGAATTTTTGTGGTAAATAAGTTGTCTCCTTTATTATGAATCAAGACCTCTATAAATAGAGGTTACAGAGCAAAATAGAAATTATGGAATTACATCAAATCCCTTATTCCTAGGAATTCTTTCTATAAAAGAATTCCCTTATTTAGTAATACCATATTCTAGTGGAAACCAGTATCCCTTATTACTAGGAAATACTGTCCTTACAAGATTATTTCCTTCCTACCGAAAAAGTCCTGCTGGAAGAGCACCGACTTTTCCATTCCTAGCCTTCTCCACCTCAGCCACCACTTGTATCCTCTCCTTGAACCCTAGCGAAGGCTTCTTTAGTTAGGTTTTCTTTTGCTTCCTGCCCACGTTTCCTACGTCTCACATAGCTCCGTAACACTCCCCCGTCCTTCAAAATGCCCTTGTCCACAAGGGCAAAGGAAGGAAAACGAAGCTTAAAGTCAAGGAGACACTCCCATGTGGCCTCTGCAGGCGAAAGACCCTGCCAATGCACCATTACTTCAGGAACACCCTGGTGGCTACGTTGGTCGATGATAGCTTGAGGGAGGAGCTGGCTGTCCTCGTGGAGAGTGGGGAGATGGTCTTGAACAGGTACCCCATCCCCAACCCATTTCTTCAAAACCGAAACATGGAAAACATCATGAATCTTAGCCTGAGGGGGAAGAGCCAGATGGTATGCTACTGGACCAATCCGCTTGACAACCTGGTAAGGACCATAGAACTTAGGAGAAAGTTTCAGATTACCTTGCTTGTGAACAAATTGCTGCCTATACCCTTGGAGCCGTAAGTACACCCATTCCCCTTCCGAAAAAACACGCTCAACATGAGACTTGTCATACACCTGTTTCATGCGATTCTGGGCGTCCAGCAGCTGCTGGCGAACCTCCAGAAAGACTTGGTCGCGGCTAAGCAGTGCCTCTTCCACAGCAATGGAACGAGTAGCCCTGAGAATGAATGGCAGGAGCGGAGGAGGAGGTCGCCCATAGACAATTTCAAATGGAGTACGCTTAGTAGCAGAGTGAAAACTCATATTGTAACAATACTCGACCCATGGCAGCCACTTAGCCCATTGGCGGGGAGAATAGCTAGTAAAGCATCGCAAATACATCTCGATAGTGCGATTCACAACCTCCGTCTGCCCATCCGTTTGCGGGTGATAGGCGAAACTAAAGTTAAACTTCGTTCCATGCAAGCGGAAAAGCTCCCGGCAAAAAAGTCCAGTAAACACAGGGTCTCGGTCACATACGATGGAAGTGGGAATTCCATGTAAACGAATAATAACATCAAAGAAGGTCTGAGCCACTTGTGGTGCCGTGTAGCGATGCTTGAGAGGAGTGAAATGGCCATACTTGGAAAGACGATCGACAACCACAAAAATGGTAGTGCGACCGTAAGACTTTGGAAGGCCGTCAATGAAGTCCATGGAGATAGCCGTCCAAATTTGTTCGGAAATGGGCAGGGGCTGCAGCAGACCGGCTGGCTTGGTGGCTTCAGCTTTGTGACACTGACAAATGTCACAATTTTTGATGAAGGTGCGGAGCTGCTGTTGCATGTTAGGCCAGTAAAAAATAGACCGAATACGTTGCAAACCCTTGTGATACCCTTCATGCTTGCTGCTATGGAATTTTGTGATTATGGCCGCTGCTGTGGGGGATTCAGCCTTGAGGTAGATCCGGTTTTTGAAGTAGATAAGCCCCGCCTGCATGTGCCATGGCCCCACCTCTTCATTCTGTTGAATGCGTGCTGCCAAGGCCTGGAGATCCGGATCGTGTTGAACTTCCTGTTGGATAGGTATTATCATGCCCCTGTTTGTATTCGATCGTGAAGTCATACCCCATAAGCTTGACGAGCCACTTTTGTTGAGCCTCAATGGTGATAGTTTGATCCCACAAATATTTGAGGCTGCGGTGATCGGTTCGCACCACAAAACGCTGGCCTAAGAGGTAGGGACGCCACCTTTGAATGGCAGTGACGAGTGCAAGCATCTCTTTCTCATAGGTGGAGAGGTTGATGTTACGACCATGGAGGGCCGGCCTGGCTGAAGTAAGTAATGGGGCGGCGATCCTGCATCAGAATAGCCCCTATGCCATGACTAGAAGCATCGCACTCAATGACGAATGATTTAGAAAAATCAGGCAAGGCCAACACCGGTGCCTTTGTCATGGCTTCTTTAAGACGATCAAATGAATCGCTGGCTTCCTCGTTCCACCCGAAAGCATCATTCTTCAAGAGTTGAGTGAGAGGTTGGGCAATAGTACCATAATTCTGGATAAACTTCCGGTAGTAGTCGGGAAGTCCAAGGAAGCCCCGAAGAGCCTTGATGTTGGAGGGTCTCGGCCAAGCCAACATTGCGTGGATTTTGGCAGGATCCACGGTGACTCCATTCTGCTCAATAAAATGGCCTAGGTAGTTCACCCGCTTTTGGCCAAAACTACACTTGTCCCTTTTAACAAACAAGTGATTAGTTCTCAAAATGTCAAAGACACGAGTCAAGTGATATAGATGGTCCTCCCAAGACTTACTATAAATGAGAATGTCATAAAAAAAAAAAACGAGAACGAACTTACGTAAATAACCTCGAAAGATGTCGTTCATCAAGGACTGAAAAGAGGACGGAGCATTAGTGAGGCCAAAGGGCATAACCAAAAATTCGAAGTGCCTGTGATGTGTCCGAAAGGCTGTCTTTTCCACATCCCGCTCCTGCATCCGGATTTGATGATACCCGGAACGGAGGTCCAGCTTTGAAAAGTACTGTGCACCATGCAACTCATCCAACAATTCATCAATTATCGGAATCGGATATTTATCCTTGATGGTGATCCGATTGAGGGCGCGATAGTCCACACATAAACTCCACAAATCATCATGCTTCTTGACTAATAAGACCGGAGAGGAGTAGGGACTAGTACTGGCTCGGATGACTCCATTGTTAAGTAAATCCAGCACTATTTTTTCTATCTCATCCTTTTGATAATGGGGGTACCGGTAGGGCCTCACGTTTACTGGGGAAGAGCCTTGAATTAGGGGAATCTTGTGGTCATGAGGTCGCATAAGGGGCAGACCCTGCAGCTTGTCAAAGATATCTTGGAACTCTTCTAGGAGATGCTGAAGGTCCGGACTGTTTACACCCGGGCAGCACTGCTTGACCCCCAACTGTACTGCAAAAAGTTGAAGGAGGACACCCTCACTGTTGTGTTGCAATTCCTTCTACATCTTTGGACCTTTCAATATTCTGTTCCTGGGTGCTGCTAGGTCAACCAGCGTGACTTTCTTCCCTTGCCACCGGAAACTCATGCGGAGTGAGGAAAAATCCCACAAGATGGGACCTAGCATCTTCAACCATTGTGCCCCTAAAACTGAGTTGTATCCCCGCAAATCAACCAGAAAAAATTCTTGTGTAAATAAAGTACCTCCCAACCAAACCGGTACTGCAAAGCACTTCCCCTTGTTGGAAGGCCTGTCCCCATTGGCCACCAGAACTTCAAAGGCCATGTGTTTGTCTAGTTCCAGGCCCAACCGCTCTACCAATTCAGTGTTCAAGAAATTCTGCGTGCTCCCCATGTTTGCCAGCAGAATTACCCGGGCCTTCTTAATGGTTCCAGCGATGCGCATCGTCTGTGGGGTTTGCACACCTGAAATTGCGTGGAGGGAAATTTCCAGAATCTCGAGCTTGTCGTCCTCCCAAGTTTCTCGTGCCCCTTCTTCACTCGGGAGTTCATTATCTTCCTCATAAATTCCCTCGATCAGAAACAGCTTCTTACACCTGTGCCCCGAGGAGAACTTGTCGTCGCAATTGAAACAGAGGCCTTTGTCCCTCCGTTCCTTCAATTCGGTCGGGCTCAACTTCTTGATCACTGGGGATCGGTTCCGCATAAGGCTAGCAGATGGTAAGGGTGGTGTATTCACCTAGCCCATGGTTTTCCTGAAGTCGTAGAAATTTGCGGGTCGTCGTTGCGCCAACAGCCTTGCCTCATACAACCGTGCTAAACCCACTGCAGCCGTAAGAGTTGGGGGCCGAGAGGCTTGAACTTCAGGCCTTATGCTCTCCTTTAGCCCACTTATGAACCCGCTAACCTGCTGTGTTACCGAGAGACGACCAGCCCTGCTCAACAAACGTTCGTATTGCCCCTAGTATTCCCGCACCGTTCCTGTTTGGCGCAACGTGGTGAGATCACCAAAGAAATCATCAAATTGGGTGGCACCATACTACACATGCAGTCCGTCCTTCAAAGTTTCCTCTGAAACTTGCTCCTCACTTTCCTTAAACAGTTGATACCATAGTTGTGCCTCTCCTTCTAGGTGATAGGCTGCCAACCCCACCTTGTCCTCCTCGGCAGTCCCCTAAAACTCAAAGAACTGTTTCGCCCGACACACCCAACTTGTTGGGTCTTCTGAGCCGTCGAACTTTGGGAAGTTTAACTTGGCAACCTTAGGGAAAGAGTTGCTGGATTTGGTCCGATTGGGTCCTCCAGTTCGGACCCTGGAGGAACTTGCCGCATTGCTTTGTTCTTCCTCCTGATGGTTCGTATTTTTAGAGAGTAAAGTACCCAACATCTCCTCTAAGCCCCTCTGGCCCTCGGCTATCTTCTCTATATCCTTCTGAATGGGTTCGTCCCTTGCTCCTAGTTCCTTCTCCACGCGCTCCAGTCGCTGTTTCACCTCCTCGAAACTTGGCTTTGATACCAAGTTGTTGTGTGCCTGGGTTTGTGATCAGGTAATTGGTCTATGGATGGGCAAATCAGCAGGATTGGACTTCCTGGATTTACCTATGGTGAAGGGTGATGAATTGATACGAGGTATTTGGGGTACCTCTGCCTCCTAATTCAACTACAGGAGTTGAGAATTTTTGTGGTAAATAAGTTGTCTCCTTTATTATGAATCAAGACCTCTATAAATAGAGGTTACAGAGCAGAATAGAAATTATGGAATTACATCAAATCCCTTATTCCTAGGAATTCTTTCTATAAAAGAATTCCCTTATGTAGTGGTGTCCTTTTTATATACTTCATGTATGCTTAGGGGCGCCTTTTTCGCTTTTTAATGCTATTTTGTTTATTACCTATCAAAAAGGAAATAATGTCCTTACAGGATTATTTCCTTCCTACCGAAAAAGTCCTACTGGTAGAGCACCGACTTTTCCATTCCTAGCCTTCTCCACCGACAGATTTCAACATTCTACTTTTTCTGATTCAAATGATTTTTTTTTCCTCCCTGGACAAGTAGTTTGAATGGTTTATTCAATTTTCTGTAGATGGTTGGAGAATCCAAAACTGTAATGGTTTGCAATTAAAAGAGATGGGTGGCTTATGGTGGGGATATATTATATCTGGCTGGCTTCAGTTTTTGTGGTCCAATGCAAAATTTAGACCATATGGGGTTGGTTTGTGGAAGAGAATTTGGATGGATCAGGAAATTTTCCTGCCATATGTTTTCTAGAGTCGGTGGTGTAGATGGGTGTGCATTCAGCACGATGTGTGTTGCCAATGGACTTCTCTATGCTTTTGATTTCCAGATTCACCAAATAATTATAAAGCCCCAGTAGCCAAGTTATCTAGGGGTGGTTAGGATGGATTAAGCATTGTTGCCCAAAATTTTCAGACAAGTCCAAATGTGGGCGGTGGATTTTGTGATTGGTCTTTTAAGATACTTGACAGGGCTAGGATGAGTGGTGTTCGGGAGGACTCATTGGGTTGACATTATAGTGGTAGTTATAAATTTGAGGTCAAATCCTATTTATATTGTGCTTGTGGCAGAATACAAGAGACTTTCCCTGGAGGAGATATGGCGTACTTGTTTTCCAACAGTGATTTGCGTACTAAAAGATTTGACTTTTTAGTATCATTAAGGGTATTTTGGTTAATCAATTTTCTCTGTTTTCACTTTTAGAAGTTTGTGCTTTTATATATTGTATAATTATTACTCGTCCATTGAAAAAAAAAATGCAACTAAAATCATGATAGAAAATTTCCATTGGAAAATTATGAGCTGCAATAGTCCAAAGCAGTTACCTATCATGCTTTTGTGTTTGATTATTTATTCTTCCATAGAAAAATAAATGCAACTAAAATCATGATCGAAAATTTCCATTGGAAAATTATGAGCTGCAATAGTCCAAAGCTGTTGCCTGTCATGCTTTTGTGTTTGATTATTTATTCATCTATTTATTATATTTTTTAGGTTGAAGAAAAGAAACACAAAAAGAAGACTCATGATAAAAAGGAAACCGGGAAGAAGCACCATCATAGCAGCTTAAAGTATCAAAAGCATTCATCATCCAGACAACAATCGGATTCAGAAATTATGACTGCTGAAGGGGGAAAAAGGAAAACTAGCAGACACAAGAGCTCAAACTATGATGTGCATTCAAGATCAGAAGATGAATCTGGTAGAAGAGATACAAGTAAGAAGAACCACTACAAGGGCTCAAAATACAAAGAGCTGTCACCCAGTGGCGTGTCAGGCCCAAATACTTCAAAAAGTGACTGTCAAGATGCTATCAGAAGGAATCATGACAAGCCAGAGTGGGAAAAATCATCTTCTAAATGTCAGACAAATCTTGATGTTGCAGAAAAAGAAAGGGAAAGCAGAAGGTTTCATGAAGAAAGCTGTTATGATGGGCGTGAGTCACACTATAAGCGCCGGAATGTTGCTCCTAAACTTTCAGAAGAAGAGCAGGCTGCCAGGCTGCAGGAGATGCAAGTGGATGCTGAATTGCATGAAGAGCAAAGATGGAAACGTCTGAGGAAGGCTGAGGAGGATGATGTGCAAGAAGCTACCCGGGCTGGTATATCCGGTGGTAGGAATTTCTTGGATGCTGCTCAGAGAAGTGTCTATGGTGCCGAAAAAGGGGGAAGCTCAACAATTGAGGAGAGTGTCCGTCGCCGAACACATTATTTGCAGGGCAGGTCTGAAGCTCGTGAAGGCAATGCTTTTCGTCGCTGATGCAGTCGTTTGTTGCTTATTCTGATAACTTCAGCTGATTACTCCAGGTGCGTTTACCCACCTTCACCCGACATATAGGGTATCTTTCATGTACCAACTTTGAACCATGTTGTAGTGAGAAGCTATTTAATGTCAAGCTGAATTATGTTGATATAGAATTCCTTCCATATCTCCGTTAACTCTCGGAGTTAGCCTGAAATGACAAAAAATACTCAATAAGCACTCGGACGAGTGTGTGCTTGTGATAATTGTATTCATTCACTATGTCCCTCTCCTTAGGGGTCGCAGTTTTACACTCTTGTTGTATGAAAGTTGTTGGGGGTGAAGGGAGGGTGTCATCAGGTTTTGGTTTGGAGAGAGGTCAGAAGTCTAGAAATCTGAGCCATCTATTGCATGGAAGTTCCTGTTGTCTAACTTCATTAGTCTTCTTAGATATAATTACTATCTACTGATTGTCCAACTTCCAGTAATACATTGCCCATAAGAAACCCCAAGGGCTTGGCTCAAGTGATAAAGGTATTGGTCTTTGTGGTAGTCTCACGAGGTCTAATATTCGAATCTCCTTGAGTGCAAATAATTTTTTGGGGCCAGCCCGCCGACGAAGCCGGAGTATTATCCAATCCATATAGAGAAGGCACTTTACATGGATCCAAAGTTTACCTGACAAGGATGAGTACACGAAGTGACCCTACCTTAGGAGTTTCTCATAATAATAATAATAATAATAATAATAATAAATAAATACATTGCCCAAAAGTCAGACCTGGGTAGCCAATTACTGAAATTTCTTGAGTAGTTTTATACGAGGTTTCAGTCTTTGTGTGTTTTATCATACGTACATATTGTTAGGATGGCAATGTGAATCCAACTAATCGTGAGGAAATTGCTTGTTTAGTTATATATCATTTACTGTAGTCCCAATTAATAACTGAGTTTGATGCCAATCACAAAATTGACACCCTGACTGCCTTGACTGGGCTTTGATGACACCTATGTCATCTACCGTATAAGCGGCTGTCAGCAAGAAGTACGGGCCCTTCCCTTGATTTCTTTCTAGGAATGATTCTTTTAGAAAAATGATATTTATACAGTAAATTTACACAATTTTTACGCAATACAATTCACATAAGGTGGGACCTACCAGATAGGTCATATTTCAAGTGAGTGTGTTGTGTAAAAGTTGTGTAAATCTTGTGATTCTTTTATACCCACCATACACTTTTCCTTTGATTCTTTTTTCATTTTATCTTAAAAAAAAAATCCAAAAAACACAAGGTGTAGAATGAGGGTGTAAAAAAATCATTTCTCATTTCTTAAACTCTTAAGTGGAAATGTTATGCTTATCGATGAAATCCACAATTCATTTTGGTGGAGTTTGATCACACTTTAATTTGCCCTAAAAATTTTGTTAAACTCTAATTGGAAATGTTATGCTTAAGATGAAATCGACAATCATTTTAGTGGAGTTTGATCACAATTTAATTTGCCTTAAAAAATTTTAAAAATGCCACAGGTACATAATTTTTTGTAAAAAAAAATCTTACTAACTGACGTAAAGTCTGATGTGGCATTAAAAAATTAATAAACTTAAGGAGGCGTTTAAATTTTTACGAAAAAAACCTTACTAACCGACTTGATATATGATGTTACATTAAAAAATTAATAAACTTAAAAGAGGCGTGTTGGGTAATGGTAGACTGACGTGAACAGTGATATTTACTGTTCACGTCCGTGTTTCTTGACAAATTATTTTGAAAAAGCTGCATGGTTATTATCTTCCTATTTCTCTCACTCTCACAGGCTCTCCCATTTGAAATCCGTCTCCTTTCATTGGAAAATTACTGGTTCATTTGTTCAATAACATGTTCATTTGTTCAACCTTCTAAGAAAAGCAGCATCCTCTTGAGAGAATCAGTGCTAGGGTTTCATGATAAGCAAAGTTCAACCGTTTTGATATTTCTTAATTAAATTTCTTGAACAAACACAGCCAGTGTTGCAGTAGTGTGATGCAGCAGGTTGTAAAATGCAAGAACAATCAAAGTATTTTGAAAGAGTGAAACGTACACTTCAAAAAAAAAAAAAAGTGAGACGTAAATTTCTATTGCCTAATGAAATGCTCTACGGAAGGCAAAGAACTTGCCGAAAAAGTTGTTCCCATAGAGGTCCAAAAGCCGGAGATTCAGGATTTGAGAGAGGGTCTTCGGGATGCGGGCCACGAGGGGGGTTTTACGACAGATTGAGGTGTTGGAGGTCTTTACACGAGGAGAGATCGGGGGGAGGGTGGAGTTGATGAGGTTGTTGAAGAGAGAGAGATAGGAGAGAGAGGGAAGGCGGCAAAAGATGGTTGGGATTTGGGAGTGTCCCGACAAGTTAAAAGTTGGAGAGCTCGACGGAGGTGTCGCGGTCATTTCAGGAGGCAAGAGAGCCTATTGGATCAGAGAGACTGCATTTGACTTGCTGCAAAAAAAAAAAAAAAAAAAAAAAAAAAAAAAAAAAAAAAAGTCTTGGTTTAGAGACTGAGTCGCCGGAGCAGGAGGAGGAAGAGTAGTAGTGGAAACATTGAGAAAGAGGAGAAGAAAAAGGTGGGGCCTATTCGGATGATACGAACTAAAACTTTCATTTAACTTGTTTTTCACATCGAATTTCATGTCAGTTTATAAGCTTCTTTTTGTAAAAGTTTAAGTACCTGTAATATTTTTCAAAAATTTTGTTATGCTAGCTTTCGCAAGTAGCATGATTCATTTGCATTTCATTTGAATTGTAAACAAGTCTCGCTGTGTCTTCCAATTCTGCACTATTTTCTGATCAATTAATCAGCAATTATTATAATTAGCATCATTTCATTAACAACCAAAAACAACTATTCTGCACTATTCCAATTCTGCAATTCTGCAATTCTGCACTCTTTTGCTGACGTGGCAAAAGCAGGTACTGGCTCTGCGATAGTTTAGAATTCCTTTTTGGTTTTTGTTCGCGTTTAACTGATTTTGGCGCGTGACGGCGCGTGGCGATGTGATTGCCGGTGCTGGTTGCCGGAAAGGTTTCTGGAATCCCGGTGGTTGTGATTCTGTAAGTCTTTTTCTGGGTTATGGCGAAAAGAAGGGGAGCGAAAAGAGTGGCAAAACCTTGTGCGTTGGAGGTGCCTGATGCGTCCGTTGAGGTTGGTTTGGATGCTTTGCCGGAGATGCTTGCTAATGTTGAGGAAGAGGAGGCTTTTGAAGGAAGAGAGAATCTCTCTCAGGAGGAATATGCTTCTCCACCGATTCATGGCAATGATGCTGTGAAGTCGCGTTCCTCTGTTTGTATGCAGGGAGATTTGGATAGGG
This sequence comes from Alnus glutinosa, assembly GCF_958979055.1. NCBI lineage: Eukaryota > Viridiplantae > Streptophyta > Magnoliopsida > Fagales > Betulaceae > Alnus > Alnus glutinosa. The sequence continues at coordinate 70,602 of NC_084890.1, forward strand.
GAGCTTCAGTGCCCATTCCGATGGAAGAACCTGTTACGGTTCCTCCCCCTGTTAGGATTGGGGAATTGGGGACGTCTGAGAGGTCTGGAAGAGTTCAAGACTGGAGGCAACTTTTTCAATCTGAGAAAACATTGGGATCTCTACAATATTTTGAACCTAAACGCCATGATGGGAAGATTATTGTTCAACCACCTAAGGAAGCTATAGAGGAAGGGATATCGAAATGGTCTTCTTCCTTGATTGGCCAGTTTTTAGATAAACCCCTCCCTTTCTATGTGGTTAAGCGCACTGTTGAAAGCATTTGGGCTTCTTATGGAAGTATAGAGGTCTTTTTGTTGGATAATGGTTTGTTCCTTTTTCGGTTTGCGAATGAGAGTATCAGGGAGGCTGTTCTTGAGGAAAAGCTATGGCACATAGCTAATAAGCCTCTTATTCTTCCCCGTTGGGCTCCAGGTATGCAATTACTCAAACTTTCTTTAGCTTCTGTTCCTATTTGGATTAAGCTTCACAATCTCCCTATGGAATTTTGGAATTCCACTTGTTTGAGTCATGTTGCTAGTGGAATAGGTAAGCCTATTTGTGCTGATTCGGTGACTATGGAGCAATGTAGGCTTGGTTTTGCCCGGGTCCTGGTGGAAGTGGATGTTAATGCTGATTTCCCGAAAGAGATAGAACTTCTAGGACTTAATGGTGAAGTGAATAAGGTTGGAATAGAGTATCCTTGGTTGCCCATTAAATGTAAGAAATGTCACAATTTTGGACATGCCACTCATACATGTACGAGAATTGAGAAGGCTATTTGGGTTCCTAAAAAAGAGCCTGCCCGTGCTCAACCTGCTCCCCAAGTTGATAAGGTTGCTAGCCCGGGGACTGTGAAGGGTGATACGTGGAATGTTGTTAGTCGGGATAAGAAAACTCCGAAGACTCGTGCTCATATCGTTGATAATAGTAAGCATTGGACTAATTCCTTCCAGTTGCTGGCTAGAGTAGATGGTCAAACATTTGATAATACTGAAATTAGGAAGTCTAATGACGCTCTTAAACAGTTGCTGGATGCAGAAATGGAACCTGGCCCTTTAGTTGATAAGGGTAAAGGGAAGTTGGAAGAGGATGAGGAGATGTTAATGAGGGGTTTTTCACCTCATTCATGAATATGCTAATCTGGAATGTGAGGGGCTTGAACCACCCTTCTAAACAACAAGAGGTTCAGCGTATTGTTCGGGCTAAGCGTATTAGTATTGTTTGTTTGATTGAGACTAAGGTGAAAGAATCAAATGCTGGGAATATTAGTTCTTCTATGTTGCCTGGTTGGGACTTTTATTTTAATTATGAGAAGCATTATTTGGGCCGTATTTGGGTCTGCTGGAAGAGGGAGGATTTTTTGGTTTCTGTTGAGGACAAAAGTGATCAGAGTATTACTTGCCTTTTTTTTCTGTTCAGGAGAAATTTTATTGGTATCAAACCTTTGTGTATGGTGCTAATAATCCTCTTGATAGGAGATATCTTTGGCAGCATCTCCACTCTATGAAGTTGAGGGTGTCTCATATTCCTTGGCTTCTTTGTGGTGATTTTAATGTGGTTCGATGTTTGGAGGAAAAATGGGGTTCGGATTATTTGTCTGCCTATGAGCTGGAATTTGGGGACTGTTTAAATAGTCTGGAGGTTATAGAGTTAAACTTTAGTGGTTGTTTCTTCACTTGGAACAATAAGAGTGAAGGCTCTGGATTTATTGCTCGCAAGTTGGATAGAGTGTTGGTGAATGAAGAATGGTTATGTAGATTTGGTAAGACCTGTGTGGATTTTCCTTCATGTGGCATTTCTGATCATTCCCCGGCTATTATTACTGTGAGTTCTTTGGCTAGTTTTGGTCCTAAGCCGTTCAAGTTTTTCACTTATTGGCTTGAAAATAAGGAGTACAAGGACTGGCTTTCTACTAGTTGGAATCAGGAAGTTCGGGGAGTCCCTATGTATAAGCTTTGCATAAAACTCAAAGCTTTTAAAGCTATTTTAAAGAGTAAGAATACTAGTTGTTACGGGGATATTCGTACTAAAGTTTTGAAAGCTCGGGAGTGTCTTGAAATAGCTCAAAGGGCTGTTCTGAACTCTCATGGTAGTGCAGAGTCCTTGATTAAAGAAAGAGAGTGCTTGCATGAGTACACTTCCATTTCTAGAGCTGAGGAGGCTTTTCTCAAACAAAAAGCTAGGAATCAATGGCTCCAATTGGGAGATCAGAATTCAGGTTTTTTCCATAGGGTGATTAAGGCTAGACAAGCCCGTAACATTATCAATTACATTTGTGATGATAATGGAAACCGAATAGAAGATATTGTTGGCATTAAAAATATTGTAGAGAATTTTTATAAAAGACTGCTGGGGTCTTCTACTATGGTCTTTTCTGGTGATGGTGCTGCTAGGATTAAGCATCTTATATCTCCAATTGTTTCGGCTGAGCAGGCTGTTTTGTTGGAGAATTCTGTTTCAGCTGAGGAGATTAAATCTACTTTTTTCAGCATGAAGGCTAATAAGTCTCCTGGTCCAGATGGATATACGGCTGAGTTTTTTAAGTCCTCTTGGGAAGTTGTAGGGGAGGATGTGGTGGTTGCAATTCAGAGTTTTTTTTATTCTGGAATGCTCCTTAAAGAAGTGAATGCCACAATTCTCTCCTTGGTGCCTAAAAGGCCAAATGTTTCTGTTATGGGAGATTTCAGACCTATAGCTTGTTGTAATGTCATTTATAAATGCATTACTAAAATTCTTTCCAACAGAATGCTCCCTCTTTTGGATTCTATGATTAGTAGAAACCAATCTGCTTTCATTCCTGGCCGTAATATTGCTGAAAATGTGTTGTTGGCTCAGGAAATGGTTAGGAACTATCATCGGAAAGATGGTCAACCTCGGTGCACCATGAAGATTGATTTGATGAAGGCTTACGATTCAGTTAATTGGAATTTCCTCATTCATTGTCTATCTTGTTTTGGTTTTCCTCCTAAGTTTGTCAATTGGATTAAAGAGTGTATCACCTCTCCTCGTTTTTCTATTTCTTTGAATGGAACCTTAGTCGGTTATTTTAAGGGGGCAAAAGGGTTGAGGCAAGGAGATTCTCTCTCTCCCTACTTATTTGTCATTGCCATGGAAGTGTTTTCTAGAATCATGTGTGAATTTTCTGGTTCTAACTCAGGTTTCAAGTTTCATCCTAGATGCTCTAAATTGCAGCTTACTCACTTATGTTTTGCTGATGACAGCAGCTTTCTGAGGCTAGTTTATCTTCTATTAAAGCTGTGAAGGCTGTTTTATTAGAGTTTGAACAACTCTCTGGTTTGCAAGCTAATCCTTCAAAAAGTTCATTTTTTTGTGCTGGTATCTCCTCTAGGATGAAGGCTGTTTTACTGGATGAATTGCAAATGGAGGAAGGGCATTTTTCGGTTCGATACCTTGGGGTTCCTTTAATATCTTCCAAGTTATCTGCTGCTGATTGTAGAGTGCTGATTGAAAGGATCACCAAACGTATTGATTCTTGGACTTCTAAACAGTTATCCTTTGCTGGGAGGTTGCAATTGATTGTTTCAGTTCTTTATGGTTTGCAAGTCTATTGGACCAACATTTTTATTTTGCCTAAAAGTGTTCTTAAAGACATTTCCAAAAAATTTAATCGGTTTTTGTGGAATGATAAAGATGGAGATTTTGCAAAAGCCAAAGGTGCTTGGGGGGATGTTTGTATTCCTAAGTCAGAAGGTGGGTTGGGGCTGAAGTGTGTTGAGGTTGGGAATGTTTCTTCTATGTTGAGACATATTTGGTCTTTATTTGCTCGGTCTGGATCCCTTTGGGTAGCATGGGTTCAAACATACCTTTTGAAGGGGAGGAGCTTCTGGAATATTCGTCTTCCCCAAGATTGCTCGTGGACTTGGAGAAAACTTCTCAGACTTCGGAATCTTGCCCGTGGTTTTATCAAATTTGAAGTGGGGGATGGAACTGGTATTCATTTATGGCATGATCACTGGCATCCTTGTGGTCCTCTTCTGGCTAATTTCGGATACAGAGTCATTTATGATTCTCAAAGCAAGTTAGATGCCCGAGTTGCTTCTGTTCTTAGGAATGGTAATTGGATATGGAAACCAGCTCGTTCTGATGAACTCGTTACCATTCAGAGTAGGCTCTCGGAAATCCGATTTGGAGATTCTAATCGTCCGGTTTGGACAGTGGCTAAGAAAGGAATTTATGTTAATTCTGATACTTGGAATCATTTGAGAAAGAAGAAAGCCGAAGTTGATTGGTGGCCTCTCATTTGGTTTCCCTATGCAATCCCAAAACAAGCTTTCTTATTGTGGTTAGCTGTGAAGAATAGGCTTACTACAGGTGATAGACTTTTGGCCTGGGGATATAATGGTGATACTCAGTGTGTATTTTGTAGACATGGTACTGAGAGTAGGGATCATTTGTTTTTTCAATGCAGTTTCAGTTCCCGAGTTTGGCAGAATTGTATGCACCGCTGTAACATTGTTGCTCCTGATTTTGACTGGACTAGTGTGATTAATACTGGATGTGTTCAATGGAAAACGAAGAGGTTAAGGGGGGTGTTATGCAGGCTTGTTTTGAGTTCTGTTGTGTATCACTTATGGAGAGCTAGAAATGAGATTAGACACCAAGGGAGGCCAAAGGCGGAGGAACAGTTGCTGAGATCGATTTATTGGGAAATTCGTTCCCGTATCTCCGGAAAAGGCAGATTCCCGAAGACTAAGGAAAATTTTGATCTTTGCTTAAATTGGAATATCCCTTTTGCTGTTCTGGTTTAGGTGTTCTGGTTTTGTTGGGTTTTGTCTGATTTTTTCTGCAGAATCAGCTTGGCTGGGTTTTTCTGCAGTTTTAGAACAAGGGCTTTATTGTTTGTTTGGGTGGGTTTTGTTTGAGTAGTTGTTTGGTGTCCTGATTCTGTCTGTAGTTTTTTTTTTTTTGTAGTTCAGTTGTTATGCTGATTTGTGTGTATTTGGTTTTGTTGCAATGAAAAGCTTATTCATCCAAAAAAAAAAAAAAAACCAAAAACAACTACAGCCAAAATCAGCAGTAAGCTGAAAAAAACTTTGTAGTTTCCCCTTTGAGGGTTTTTATTTTTATTTTTTATGTAAGTACATCAACAAAAAAAATTACAACACATAAAAACATAGGGCTAAGCAACTCAACAAAGAACCACGAATTAACTTCATCAGTAATGGTAAATAGAAATTAATAGGAAATGCATAAAATAAATGACAGAGCCTTATATATTCTTGATACAAAGATTAAGAAAAGTAGTCGTTAATTAAGGTGATTTGGTAAGGCACACTATGAATGGTGCAAGTGTAAGAGAAGCCACAAACTTTGAAAGGTCCAATAACTCAATTTATAACCCAACAAAAAAATAACTGCAATAGCATACCCAAATATCAATCTGATAAGAAAAATAACGTCTTGAGGTTGAGTTTAGAAGAAAACTTTTTATGTTTCTCTTCTTTAGCGACATGAGTGGATGGTGAATTTGTGAGCATATCGACACTCTTGTCCGAATCCATTCACGTGACTGGCATGTGATATTGTTTTTTTTAAAAAAATAAAATAAATAAAAATTATTATTTATATATAGATGGCATGTGATATTGTTAAGAATTAAGATCATGGATACATGGGCGCGAGTGAATGAAGAAGTCCAAAAAAGCGCTGCCCAAAGTCATGCCACGCGTTGGCCCAAACGACAAACGCACGGCCCGCACTGGCAAGCGCAATGACAAAGCCCAATCGCAGAGAGTGAAGTTGGGTGGCTTTTTAATCAGTAACAGTCTTTATTATAGAGCTGTGAGCTCCCAAGAAGGAAAGGCAGGATAACTATTGCATCACTTGCACCAGTATGAATGCGGCAACTGTGTGTAAAATGACGATAGAACCCACTTCCAGAACTCAATTTTCAGCTAATCCCATTTGGCGGCCGAAGATCTCAAATTCAATCAGTGGTGGAAGAAGAAGAAGCCCTAGCCGTTTCCGTTTGCCGACTCGATCATCTCTAATAATCGAGACAGTGGAAGGCCAAGCTCCTTCAGAGTCGGACTCGATTCCTCGTCGTCTCATTCTGCTTCGACACGCAGAGAGTTCCTGGGAATACCCTTCACTGCGAGGTAGGTGCATGCCTCTATTATTGTTCATAATAATAGCATTCTTTAGTGGTAACAAGTTACTTGCAAAAGCATGCCGGCCTTGGATCCTGAACCATTTCCTTGCATGCTGTGTCGTTGGTGGACTTTCCTATATGCTTTTACACAATTAAATTTCCACTTATCCCATAAATTTTGTGAAAAATCTTTGATTTAATATGGTATAGAAAAAAGGTTTTGAGTTAAATATTTCACGGGTTTGGCTTCACTTATGAAACAACCTTTTCGAGTCACATGATAAAAAGTATCTAAAACATTAATTAAATGGCTGAATTTATCATTTTTTTATAAATTTAAGGTATTTTACAACAACTGGTAATTCAACACTTGTTTTATAACGAGGTCAAGTTCAGTCACAAACTTACAATATATGGGAATCAATCCATTTCCCTACATGTTGTATTGTTGGAGGATTAAATCACCACTTATCTCAATTTTTTTTTTTTCTTTTTCTTTTAGTATAGTGTTTGATTTAAGATGGTATAGAGAAGAGGTTTTGAGTTTAAACTCAGTTAGTCAGTTTATCCCATTTTAATTGAATATTTCATGTGTTTGACTTTATTTGTTGAAGAATGAGAGTTTGAGCCACGTGATAGAAATATTAATTAAATGATTAAAGTCCCTATTTTGTATAAATTTAAAAGCTTTTAGAACAACCGGTAATTTAACGCTTGTGTTATGGCCAGGTCAAGTTCAGACACAGATTTACATTGTATTTTTTTTCCCCTTTCAAGACCCTGGATAAGAATCGTTTTGGTATTCTTCCAAATTTTCTTTTTGGCATTTTTCATTTATAATTTACCACACTTTATAAGCTTCGAAGAAAAAATACCACAATTTATAAGTTGGTAGTTGTTTTGATATTTCAAGACTAGAATCAACTGTACTGCTCTTTCCAAGATTTTCTCTGCTCTTCATAGATCATGACCGCCCTCTGAGTAAAGCTGGACAAGATGATGCTGTCATAGTTTCTCAAAAGCTCCAACAGTTGGGTTGGATCCCTGAACTCATTCTGTCTAGGTTAGGATTTCCTCATTCCCTGCAGTGCTTCTCTGGCATTGATATAAAAATGGCTCTTTGGAGTTCGATTTTTCTAGTTTCGAAATTCTTACTCAGTGAATTGTTGCAGTGATGCGGTGCGAACAAGGGAAACACTTAAGATAATGCAGGAACAAGTCCGAGGCTTTCTGGAAGCTGAGGTGCGTTTTATTTCAAGCTTTTATTCCATTGCAGCAATGGATGGGCAGACTGCTGACCATCTTCAGCATGTTATCTGTAGACATTCAAAGGATGAGATACTTACGGTAATGTGAGTCTGCTGACTCTATTAGCTTCTTCGTTATTTATATTTAGAAATATTGGACAGCCCAGGGAAATGAAGTAATTCCTTTATTTCTGTACCATGTTTAGAATCATTTCACTATGATTACTGTAGCAATCATACCGACCTAGCGAGTCTATTCAAGTTTGTATATGGAAAAGATATATGGAGCTCTATTTATACTGAGCTCCAAGACCTCTCTATCATAGATAATTTAGCTCAAATGCTAATCTGCGCTTCCACCTATTAGATAGAGAATTATATAAGGATTCCATAAGCAAAATTTGATGGAACAGACTGAGCTGTGCAAAGTTGATGTCTCTTTGTCTTTTGACTTTGGCAGACAAACCATCCACTTTGACAGGAGAATATCATAAGATCTTAACAAAATTTGAGCTGATTTGTTGCTAAGTTGTGTAATGATGCTCAACCCAATGACATGGCATGTGCACAGACAAGACCCTCATAGTCTGAGACAGAACCACGGGGGCCAAGATGAGGGGAGGGACCAACCCCCCCTCCAAAAAAAATTAAAAGAACCCAAAGATTTTTTTTATAAAAAAAAAATAATAATAAATATGTGTGCAATTGTCATGTCAGTGTTTTTTTTTTTTTTTTTTTTTTTTTAAAGATTTTGTTTCCTTGGCTTCATTGGAAACGAAGATTTGAAGACTTTTATTATATTACTTGTAATTGCCTATTAACACAAACATTATTCTTTTCTTTTCTTTTTTTATAAGTAAATCAAGTCTTATTAATAGTATAAGGTGCCCCTGGCCAAATCATGTATTATTCCAGTGGGGAATGTCGCTCAAGTGGGAAGGTTAGCCGACATTTTAGAGTGTGAAGTTGCTTATTTGCCGGTGATGTATCTGGGTCTTCCATTGGGGGCTTCTTACAAGTCTACTCGTATTTGGGATGGAGTTATTGAGAAGGTTGAAAAACGGTTGGCTAGTTGGAAAAGGTTATATCTCTCTAAGGGAGGGAGAGTGACCCTTATCAAGAGTACGCTCTCTAACTTACCTACGTACTACATGTCTCTGTTCCCTATTCCGGTGAGTGTTGCTTCGCGCATTGAGAAGTTACAACACGATTTTCTTTGGGGTGGAATGGGTGAAGATTTTAAATACCATTTGGTGAGTTGGGAGAAGGTTTGTACTCCAATTTCGAATGGGGGGCTTGACATTAGAAATTTGGTTATGTTCAACCGCGCATTGCTAGGTAAATAGTTATGGCGCTTTGGCATGGATAGAGATGCTTGGTGGAGAGTCACGATGGATTCCAAGTATGGGAGCTTGTGGGGTGGGTGGTGCTCCCGAGAGGTTGCTGGGGCGTTTGGAGTAGGGTTGTGGAAGTTTATAAGGAAAGGTTGGGAGAATTTCTCCAAATTCCTTAGATATGAGGTGGGGGATGGGAGTAGGATTAGATTTTGGCATGACTTGTGGTGTGGAGATGCGATTCTGAAAGAAGTGTTTCCTGATCTCTTTGGCATTGCTCGGGTGAAGGATGCGTCAGTGGCTGATAATTTGGAGAGTTTGGGCGGGTCCATTCAATGGAACGTGAGCTTTGTTAGAGAAGCTCATGATTGGAAAGTCGATGTTTTTGCCTCTTTCTTCCAGGTGCTGGACTCTACCAAGGTGAATAATGAGAGGGCAGATTGTCTCAAATGGGTCTCGTCCAAGACAGGTGTGTTCAGGGTGAAGTCATATTTTGGTTCTATGATGTGTTCTGGAGGTAGTCGGTTCCCATGGAAGAGTGTGTGGCGGTCTCAGGCTCCCCCGAGGGCAGCTTTCTTCACTTGGTCTGCAGCTCTAGGCAGAATTCTTACCTTAGACAATCTCAGGAAGAGGCACATAATTATTGTTGATAGATGCTGTCTTTGCAAGCGGGATGGGGAATTAGTGGACCATATTCTTCTGCATTGTGATGTGGCCTCAGCTCTATGGAACAACATTTTCTCTCGCTTTGGTATTTCTTGGGTCATGCCTAGGAGTGTGCTTGACTTAGTTGCTTGTTGGTGGAAGTCTAGGAGATCTGGGAGCGCTACTTCTTGGAAGATGGTGCCTATTTGCCTTTTTTGGTGTATTTGGAGAGAAAGAAACCTTAGGTGTTTTGAGAATCTAGAGAGCTCCCTAGAAGAGGTGTTAGAGTTGTTTCTACATACCTTGTATGTCTGGTCGATGGCTTATTTGTACCCATTATCAATCAACTTTGCTGAATTTCTTGCTTCTTTTTCGCTTTCTAGTTAGGTGTTTCCTGTTGTATACTTTTAGTGTACGTAGGGGCGCCTTACGCTTTCAATAAAACTATTCTTACTTATCAAAAAAAAAAAAAAGATGCCCCTAAGTACACCAGAAGTATACAAAAGAAAAACACAAACAATATTCTTCAATTCATTTAAATCTAATAGGCAAAGTGGAACATACTGAGCTTTGCAAAGTTGATGTCACTTTGTCTTTTGACTTCTTTGGCAGACAAACCATCCACTTTGATTGGAGAATATCATAAGATCTTAACAAACTTTTAGCTGATTTGTTACTAAGTATTGTAATGATGTTAAACCCAATTACACGGCATGTGCACAAACAAGACCCTCATGGTCAGAGATTGGAAGACTTTTATTAGATTATTGGTAATTGCCTATTAAGTATTAACATGCCAAAAAAAAAAAAAAATCAATTCATTTAAATCTCATAGAATTATTTATGCTGAATATTGTCTATAGTAAAATTGAAACTTGAACATTTACTCACAAACCATATAATCATGGCCACTGTCATCATTTTTTTTTTTAAAACTTTTCATTTCTCTCAACAAACCATAGAATCATGATCACTTTATTTTTTCTTTCTGGACGAAATCATGGCTTTTTCTTTTTTCTTTTTTAATTCATTACCTTCGTTAGGTTTGCTCTCAAATCAGCCTAAGGCCTATATATTTTGTACTTCTTCTTCTTCTTCTTCTTCTTTTTCATTAACACTAATCTTTGAAATTACAATCATCCTCTTTACTATCTCAAATGCACGTTGTAAAAAAGAAAGTGTACCAGAATTATTAATTTTGAAAAAAGTACACATACCCTTCTCAAGCTACAATCTCATTGTCAATGTCTTTCCAAGTTGCCAATTGTGTTAATGTCTCCCCTAAACTACAAAAAAAGTCAATGTCCCTCTGATGAAAAGAATACCATTCATATATATATGAAAATTATTTAAAAAAATAAAAAATTAAGGGCCTTGGTCAAATGCAGGTGGTTTGGCCACTCCCTCATTATTGAAAAAAAAAAAAGAGGGTGTGGCCGAACTACCCCCAATGGCCATGAGGGTTATTCGGCCACCCCTTATTTGGCCAAAGGGGGTGGCTCATGTTTTTCGTTTTTTTTTTAAATAAAAATAAAATTGAATTTATAATAATATTTTTGTCTTATTGAAATTTTTTTAGGGTATTTTTGTCTATTTGTTGGCCAAGGGGACATTGACACAGTTGGTAGTTTGGGGGGAAATTGATAATGGAGTGGTAGTTTGAGGGCGGTATGTGTATTTTTTTCTAATAATTTTTTATAATCTATGATTTCTTTTCTTTTCTTTTTTGGGTTGGAGACCAAGGAAATGAATTGAAGATTCTAACATGTTCAGAAATATGGTCTTTGGCTTTTTTATGTTTATTCTTATTGACCTTGTTAGGAACCACATGCATCAAAAGCTTAAGCTGTCAAAAGAAGTAGGTCAAAATGCTATCAAGCTTATCTGAAAAAAATAAATAAATAAAAATCAATGCTATCAAGCTTACGAACACCAAATCTCAAATATCTCATGCTACTTAATGGCTATTAACAACTTAAGTTTGATGTTTGATTATTTAGTAATTATACAGGTGTATGGGACATAATAGAGGATGGGAGGAGGCGGCTTCAATGTTAACAGGTGCCTCTGTAGAATTGAAAACATGCAATGCTGCCTTGCTTGAAGCTACTGGGAAATCTTGGGAAGAGGTTCGGCTTCTTTTCTTGGATGAATATATTTTTAAGATAGTTGTTTTTTTGTCATTTTATGTCAAATGAATTTGTATGACTGGTAGTTCAATGAGTTAACTATTCCAGTAACAAGGGGTGTTACCCATGTGCAGCGGGTGTTAAAAATCCTCTTAAGTTGTATAGTTTGTTTGTCATACACAGGCATTTGCGTTGGCAGGACTTGGTGGGTGGAAGCTTCAGGGCATAGTGAAACCAAGTAATAGCATATAGAATTTTGTTGAAAGTTCCAAATACCTGTGAATTAACAACCCAATATCCATCCCCCTTGCCCTCCCCCTCCCCCTCCCCCTCCCCTCCCCTCCCCTCCCAGCAGGATGGCCCTAATGAAGATTTCTTTTACTAGCTTTTGTTTGTTTAACCATCTAATCCCTTTTCACCCTTTTGGAGTAAAAGTTGGTCGTTAAAAAAAGCTACAGGGAACATTATGATAATCTCATTCTGAGAAGCCTTCTGCAAAGTTGGGATCGGTGGAAACTAATGCTCAGTCATTAAAGATGCATCCAATTCTGCATGCTGTAATTTGGTGTAATGAATTGGAGATCTTTGTCAAGACTCAAGACTTTGCAAGGCCAGCATCGAAGAGTTGAGTTTTATTATTATTATTATTATTATGATTATTATGCAGGGGATGACTTTCTGCAGCCTATCTTTGTAAAGAATTAGAGGGTTGCTACTTGAAGAACCAAGTAAAATTATTGTCAAATTATTTATTTCCATTGTTGCCTTTGCTATGGAAGAGATGATGACCTGGTTGGATCTCCGTTTCTTCAGCATGTACCCATGAAGGAGCTAATGATTGAGATGATAGTTTGAATGAAGTCTCTGTTTATAGATATATGATCTTTTGTCACCTCAAGACACAATTCTTAACCACCTTGCCCATGCGGCAATGTGGTTCTCTAGCAAGCATTAGGGTTTTTTTCTTGAAAAAAATAAATAAATAAAAAAAGGTAAAAATTACCACGTGGGCAAAGGTGGTCAGAAGTTGTGTTTTGAGGTGGCAATGTATTATATCTGCTGTGTATAATGTGTTAAGCCCTTACCAAAAAGAAAATGGACGTTAGGCCCGTGCCATAAAGAAAAATGTCCTTCACTGAGATGTTATGTTATTTATGTACCTCTTTAATGTGGTGATTGCTGACAGTGCTTAATTGGAGCAGATGTGTCATTTTCTTTGTAACCTTGGTAACCGGGCTACGGGCACACCATCAAGAAGACCTTGACAAGCTTAACATATTTATATATACCTGCCAGAGCAACCACATTTGAATTAGCTCGTTCATATAGCAGATTTCTCTATGCAATTTACACATAGGACCTTTCGAGGTTTGTGTCCTTCTTGTACCTCTCAGGTGTGCCATTAATTATGTGCCTTGCCAAACTGCTTCGTGCCAAAAGTGTATAGGATTGCGCCATTCATTTGATGCGTTCTTTTTTATTTTTTGTTTATCTGTACTGATAAGATTAATTTAGGGCTTTTTATTAAGTTGTTCAGTCCTATATTTTTCTTTGTTGACGTACTTCTATGTATATATAACTAAAAATCAATATTCAACAATGGTTCCCTTAAACTATTATTCTCGTACAATTTATAACTTCTGTTTGATTTTAACATTAAAATGGATAAGAAGTTGTCATGCGCAACTTCTTTTTTGAAATGCAGTGTATTTTTGTTTTGTTTTTTGTTTTTTTTTTTGTGGTCAAAAGAAAACAGAAAACAGGAAAAGGTAATAAAAGAGTAATTTAGGTATTTTTTAAGTTTAAATTTTGCTCGTTAAATTACCACTCAACTTAAAAATTTGAATTTTAAATTTAATAGAAAATAGTAGACTTAATCATTGAAATTATATTCTAACACTTTTTTATTCACAAATGAGGTCAAATTCAACCTGTGTAATTTTTAATTGAAATTAGGGATAAATGACAGAAATAATATTTAAACTCCAGACTTTTATTTTGATAACATGTTAAATCATCACTTAAGTTAAAAAGTTTAAGCTGATAAAAAATTGCAAACTTCTAATTATTTAAATTATATTATAACATATACAACTTTTTGTCAATTTAATTTCAGAATCTAATGGATGTACAAATTACATCCAAATGATAATCGGGATTAAGTATCACACGATAATTCTAAGATAGTTTTACAAAAATTGTGTCGATTTGAAGATTAAATATAATTTTCCCACTCTCTCTCTCTTTTAATAATTGGGGCTCCAAGTTTCATGTATATTTGTATGCACTATAAACTAGGATGAGTAGGTGTATGTAATTTCAAGTTGAAAATACTAACTGTTGGGAAGACTGATCTTCTGTGTCATATTTATTCCACTTTAATTCAATTTTTTTTATGCATTATTAAAGTAATTTGGCTAATATTAAGTGACACTCAAACACACACATGTATATATACATGCATATATACATATGCATAATGCAAAGATCATTTGAGGCTAGCTATCTTCTTGAGTTTTTATTTTTTATTTTATTTTTTTCTAGATAAATGGGGAAGGAGTTTACAAGGGAGGGTCCTTACCACTCTGAATCCGAATGGAAGCGAGAATGGGGGAACCCTTGAGAATGCTACCAAAAATATGATTGGTAGCAGTCCACTTACCTAAAGCATGTACTCTAAAATTGACACTATGGGATACCTTCAAAGTCTTCCTGTTTATAAAGGAAGAAAGAAGAACACTAGTGTCTGAAATAATATTACAAAAACACCAAGAAGGAAAAGAAGAATGACTATTAATAGCTAAGATCACTAATAGAGAGCCTCCCTCTAGAGTAAAATCAACATGACCTAAGGAATCTGCTAACCAGGTAGCAAGTAGAGCTACAATTGCTTCACCTAGAAGAACATCAAAGGAATAAAGGTGTTGGGTTGCTGCCAAAATAATAGAGCCAGAAAAATCTGAAATTGTGGCAGCTGCAACAGAAAAAGAGCCCCTAATAGTAACATCAAAATTCGCTTTAAAAGAGCGAAGTAAAGGAAAAAAAACCAAAGGGAAGGAGAAGACCTAGCCTTCCAAGCTGGAATGTGCTTATCCAAGATAACCAAAATTTGATGCAAAACCTTAAAAGGAGTGTAAAGACCCAGAAATTAAATATGAAATTTAGTGATTTATAAATTATGTTTTTAAATAGATGGGATTAATAATAGGTTTTTAGTGATTATATTTGTATAATTGAAAAATAAAGGGTTTAAGGTAAGGGGTAAAATGTAGTTAGATTTAATGTGAGGGGCATTCCAGTAATTTTCCCCTCTTTTCTCCCTTATCCTCTGCATCACCGGATCCCTCTCCTTCTTCCTTTTCTTTTCCTTCTTTCTTCTCTTTTCTTCTTCTTTCTTCGTTCTTCCTTTTGCCCGAGCACAGACAGAGAGAGATTGAGAGTGAGAGAGAGACCGGGAGAGAGAGGCAGAGAACCGAGAGAGAGAGTGATGGGGAAGAGAGGATCCGTGAGGTGCGACTCGATCCGGAAAGGACCTGATGCAGCCCGTTGAACCCGTGAGAACCCGATCCTCCATGATCGACGGGCGAGACTGGAATCCGGCGATGGAGGAGCTCCGGCGGAACCCAAGAGCCGAACTACGAAGACCCGTAGCCTAGACTCGCGACCCGTGAGCTCAAACCCGTTCGACCTGCAACCCAGAACTAGTGACCCGCGACCCAGTGACCTGCGACCCGAAAATCCAGAAAACCCGGTTCTCTAAGGACATTTTCCGGCGACTGCCAGTGGCATTTTCCGGCGACTGCCAGTGGCGTTTTCCGGCGGATTTCTCTGTTATTGAACGTAAAATCATCAAGGTAAATTCTTAATGGTTTTATATGGTTTTTGTTATTGATGAATAATTTGGGTGTCGATGATTTGTTGTTCTTCACTGATTTAGAGTGGGTCTTTTTGGGTTGAATCCGAAAATGGATATGGATTTTATGGGGTTTGATTTATATGATTTTTGTTGGTTGGGTATTAGTCGAATGGGGCTTATGTATGAGGTTGTTGATTTTGGGTTACTAATAGGTTTATTTAGTATATTGATGAGTGTTTGATATTAGGTAGTTGATTTTATGAGAATATGCAATTTGGGTGTTTTGTCATTCTAGCCTAGTGGGTTGATTTTCTATGATGGTCAAAGGGGTTTTGGATGATCATTTTGTTGGTGAATTTCTATAGTATTGATACTGTGATTAATGGTTAAGTTCATTACCATGGTATTTCTAAATCAGAATTTATGGCTTGACGTGGGGCTTTGCTATGTTGATATATTGGTATTGGACATTGGTGAATTGGTAGATTTAGTGTTGGTGTTATTTTAGGGCTTTGCTTGGAGTGGCTTTGTGCTAGTTAAATCCCTCTTTGAGTATTGATGCTTAGATAGAGGAATGATGGATTCTTGATGAAATGAGGTTTGGTTAATCTCTTTGTTATGGCTATTTGTGTTGAAATGAAGGTGTGAGATTGTTGAATGTAGGTTAAGTATTAGTTGGTTGAGAAGAGCTGAAGTTATTGTGTTTAGACTCTTTTGTGTCAATGGTAAATACGGTTGAAATAGAGAATAAGTTGTAATAGAAAGTAAGGGCGTAAGCTAAATAGTAAAGTGATCAAATTGATGGGGTTATAGAATTTTAGTTAACTCGGTTTAGTTATTATCCCCAATTGAATCACTAGGGTTCTATAAAACCTAATTAATGAATAAGGTAGTAAATGAGATGATGATTTATAAGGTGAAATTGTTATAGGAGCATGATATGTCCCAAAATAATCTTTAGGTGTTAGAGAGAAATTATAGGTTTTGAATTTACTTGGAGAGGTACTAAACTAATAAGTTAATAAGGATTACGTATTAAATATAAGGTTAAAAGGAGAATGCCGTAAAATGGTAAATAGCTTAAATAACCTTAAGACGAGAAAAATAAAATAGTGGTATTATGGGAATACCTAAATAGACTTTAAAGTCAATTGGTAAATGAATGACTTAGTACTTAGTTCACTTATCTATGTACACATAGTATTATAGTGTAATAATGGACTAGGTTTAAGTATTGTATGTGTATACGAATATATGTATACATATGCATATACATGTATGTGACTTAAGTATATATATAATACTAACTTGGTGAATAAACAAGAAACTATAAAAAGGGATTAACAATGATAATGTGACTTAATGATAATAAGTAAGCTAAATAAAATAGTAAATACATGATTATATTAATAAACAAAGATTATATGAACCTAGACATAAATGTTAACCTATTAATAGTTTAGACACTTAACTAAGTTTTAGATGTGGACAAAGCGACGTGTGAGAGCGCGGGTAGTTTAGGCGTCATAGAGTATGAGATTCGATAGCATAGTCTAATGTTACTAATGTTTGCAGGATCGAGTTATAATTGGAGACTTCAATGGGTTCTCCAATGTAGAGTTTGAGTTGGAGTCCAATGCAGCCGAGGTGGGTATTCCACTCACTGAGAAAATATATATTTTTATATGTATTGGATTGATAAAAATATATATATTGTTTACAAAACCGAACCGACCATATGATGAAATGTATATGCTTTGAGATGATTTGTTTAGTTTCGATTATGTTTAAACTATATCAATGATGTTAAAGAGATAGTGTATGAGTGAAAAGTATTGAATAGATTTAAAGTGTTAAGTTCTGCGGTTGAGATTTAAATTATGCAAATTGTTTGAGAACATGTCATGTTGAAACTGCGTAGATTTGATAAAGAAACTAAGTTTTGAATGATTTCAAAGTGTTGGATAAAATGCTGGATTTGTTTAGTTTTAAAAGGACGTGATTTAACAACTGCATGATTTCAGCGTGACACAGTAGTGAAATATATACTGGTCAAGCACGGAACATTGAGCATGTGGTATAGAGCATACATACCAGCAGTATCAGGATATCAGCAGCATAACAGTATCAGCAGCATATTAGTATCAGCAGCATAACAGTATCAGCAGCATATCAGTATCAGAAGCATAACAGTATCAGCAGCATATCAGTATCAGCAGCATTATTAGTCCTAGTTCATGCATAACATATATATCATTGTTTTGTGAGAGTTGTTTTTATGCTATGAGTAGTTTTGCTAGACGTATTGGTATGCATAAGAGTCTTTATGAAAATATCTTATGTATATTTTTATCGGATGGTCACATGTGTTAATATCATACATTGAACTTGAAAGTACATGGATACATGACTACCCAGGTGCGAGTAATGGCATGTCTATGAGTAAGAAAGTTGACTGTTTTTGTTCTTCAGGAAAGACGTGTTAGCATGATTAAGTTTAACTCTAGTGCTCTCATGATCTACTGACGTCAAGGCACGAAGCTGGAATACAATTAGAGATGGTGTTGCGAGTGTTTTGTTGAAGGATGTTATCCTAGTACAGAAAAGTAAGATGCCATGTTCTTTGCTTAAGACCTATGTGTATACGTGATATCTGTGATGGAGTGATCGTGTGCACATATGTCCAAGCGACTGGTGAAAAGTATTATTATAGAGGGGTTTATATGTAGAAACTTCCAAGGAGGGATGTCTGGAACTTCTACATGTTTTCATAGCTATATAGTATGTTTTAAATGATTTCTGAATAGTTGGTGTTTGCTATATTAGCTATTGGTAAATTGTGGCTAATATAGTGCTCGCACGACTAAAAATAAAATAAGGATTGGTTCTTTGTGAAAATTCAGTTAGTCTTATACCACTGAGGTCTTAGTGTGTTTCATGCTAAGGCGGTGAACTCATTCTTTCACCTATGCGGATGTGGATACCACTACAACCGTGTAGATGATGTTTCTTTGGCTGTAGGTACTTCGGTATAGTTGATGGGTTGGTAGTAGTGTACTTGGGATATTATGACTGAAGCTCGCCGCGACAGTTGTAATTGTCGGATCACGGGTTGTCCACTATTTTATAGGTTAGGTATGGCTTGTGACGTTTGTGTCATTTATTCTTTGTTAAGCCATTATTGTTATGTAATGATTGTGTTAATAAAGACTCAAACAGATAGACGTTAAATGGCTCAATGTTGTAATTAAGTTGTGATAGATGTATAAGTTGTAATTTCCGCTATTCAGATTTATGTTTTCCGCTGCATAGATAGATATATGTTATACTCTGATTATCAGGTACATGTTATGGGGCATGTGTCATATGTTGGCTGAGCGACACGTAGTCGTGCCACTGTGATGACTCGCTTTATGTTTGTATAAAAAAAAAAAAAAAAAAAAAAAAAAAAAAAACGGGTCGTCACAAGGAGAAGGAATCACAGCATCATGAATCAACCTATTTATGGAAAACCAAATAAGATCCATAGTAATGGAAGCAAATAACTGGAATCTTCTATTATCATGAAAATGAATGGCCAATTTTTCACAAGGAAAAAGAATAACTAACATCCAATCAAAAATGGGCGGGTTAGAAAAACCAACATAACAGTTAGGCCAATCGGCTGGAGACCACGCTTTATGAAGCGGAGGTCACTAATTCGAATTCATCTTCCCCCCTCTTATGTGGACATGTCAAAAAAAAAAAAAAAAAAGAGAGAAATTTCAAAGGAAAACAACTAAATCACATTCAAGAAAAATATGACTTGAAGTTTCTAAGGGGCCTTTAGAAAACGGACGCTGCCAAGCTCCATCAACAATAAAAACTACAAAACGCCTAATATTAGCCCGGGAAGGAGAATATTCCAAGCTATCTTCTTGTGTTTCACTAGGAAGCAGCTCGCACTCCCTTTCTATCTGCTGCAATCCCTAGTTAAAACAAGATTTTAGTCTAGTTTTCAAATGATTTTTCAAACAATATAACATTTGGTCAAACTTAGCTGAGAGTTTCAAAAATTAGAGAATGTGGATGGTCGAGAGCAAAGTATAATCTTGGTAATTCCCAAAGGAGTCTGTCAAATTGAAAAACAAAATTCTTTCATTTTGCGAATAAGAAGTTTGATCACTGGATGGGCAACGATTTCGTTTGTAGATAGAAGTTTTGCAAGGCCTGTAATTATAGGATGAGCTCATGAGCAATGCTATTACACATAATTAAGAATCCATCAAACTTACAATCAGGAATCTAAAAAATAATCTAAGTTTTATACTTGATTAATGAAGGTACTTTTTTAGGTGATTAAAAAAGAAAGAAGAAATAGTCTAAAAAGAAAATTTCCAACGCACCATAAAACAATACTCTATCCTACTTGACGAACAATTGGCTTTCTCATTTGCTTGTCTTTCTCTCTTGGGATTTTGTTGTGGTGTGGGTGAAGGTTCCAAAAAAAAAAAAAAAAAAAGAAGCAAAAAGAAAAGAAAAGGGGGAAGGCGAGGGAAGGCCGTCTTATTAGCTGTGTACTCTCAGTCGCATCGCCCATACGCGTCCTTCTTCCGTTTCCAATTTCCTGACCCGTACCCAGTAGAGAAAAAGGAAGAAAGACGTGTCTATTTTTTTTTTTCCCCTTATTTATTATTGTTATTACAGTTTATTTTGTCGACAGCTTTTGGCTCTTCGCAGACCAAAGAAAGTTGCTTTTTCGGTCACGGCCTCGGGCGGGGAATTAAGCCTTTTTTTTTCCTCATTTCTTCCTGGTAATTCTCCTTTTCCTTTTTTGCTTCTTCCTTTTCTGGGTACGAGAATTCTTGAAGAGACAATGCACTGAAATTTTGGCTCCTAGGTTACATAAATATAGCTGGGTTTTGGGTTTGAGATCTGAAAATGATGAAGGAGGGGGCTCCCTTGACTTGGCTTTTGATTTTCTTCTTTTTCTTTCCGCAGTCTTCTTCTTTAACAAAATTTGATTTTTCTTGAGTTTCCAGCTGCGCGTCCAGCATTGGATCTAACAATGCCTTGAATAGTTTTTTCTCTCCTATTTTTGCCATGACAAAGAGCAGATTTTAGCTCAAGTAACCCAAACGTGTACCAAGCATGCCTGCCCCAAGCAATCGAAATTGCACAGCCCAATAAACCAAGTTGTATTCTCATGAGGGACGTTTAGGAGCAAGATGATTGATCAATTTATCAACTTTGTCATTCGTCCTCCCAGGTAATTTATATCTGCTTTCCTAGTGTTTCACTTTTCAGGTGGTCTTTTCTGGTAATCCTGGTCCTTAAAATTATTCTTTTACACTTAATTTGCACTTTTTTTTTTTTTTTTTTGGGGGGGGGGGGGGGGGGGGCGCTTATTCTGCAATGCTGCTCTTATTTAACCATTGATACTATCTTTTAGTTTGATTTAATACCCCCTCAGCGCCCAACTAGTGCATGCTAAGAGCTCTTCCATTCTCCCCTTTTAACACAAACTCGTGCGTGCTAGTGGCTTCCCATTCTTTCTCCTTTTCACAGAAAGTTTAGATCAACTCTACTTCTTCATAACTCACTCAAAATGTCAAGTAACCTTACATTATCCTCTATTCCGTTTTTATCAAATTACCTTTTCTAACCATTTTGTAACTAACATTCTGTCTATTTTGTATTAATTGATTGTTTTCTAGAAAAAAGACTTCGTACTTAAAATTATAAGGGATGAATGATTGTAAAAGGATTTGCTTCATCAGTAACAAATAGTTAATAAAGTAAACAAATTGCTTCATCAATAATTAAGAGTTAGTTAAGTAAACGAACTTTTTTTTTTGAAGTTAAGGATAAAATGTCCGTGGCTGCAACCCTATGGGTTGAGTGAGTACCTCATTGATTAGTGTTATCAAATGCCTTGAGTTTCAAACTCTTGCCATTTCTAGGAAGCAAAATGTTTTAGTATCTACCTTACGGCATCAAGCCAACGGGTAATTGGCAGGCTTTAATAAATTCATTTAGTGATAAATGATTATATTAGGAAATGAAATGGTTTGCAAGTGCTATATTGGCGAAATTAAAAAGGAAAATGAAGTGTGAACACAATTTCTCCTAGAAAGTAGGACGTGCAGGAATAAAATAGTATATTCTGTAAGGCCATACTAGAAAATTGGAGCATTCACAAATACTAATAGGATAAGATACTTGTGAGTTCATAAAATACCATCCATCTTTTTTTTTTTTTTTTTTTTTTTTTTTTTTTTTTTATGAATAATAATAATTTTATTGAGGAAAAAAAGGGGCCACACCCTCGTATACAAAGAGTTTCTAAAGTTTCTAAGGGGCACTATTACTGTTCACGTCACTCTTCACACAGCCCTTGAACGGCGTCAAAATTCTCTCTTTTCTTCCTTTTTGGCTAACCCAAATCAAGCGCTTGTCATTACTTATCAACATCCTAGAGCCCCATATATGTTTCCTACGTGTTAGCCACCAAATAACCCATCAAACCAACCATAAAATACCTAATGTTGCTGCTGCCCAGAATTTCTACAACCTGTCATCCTCTGTTTCAGCCACCAAAATTCAAACATTTGTCAAATCGTAATTCAAATCCAAACCTAAATTCTTTCCCTCTCAAACAAACCCCAAGATCACAACTTTTCTTTTTCTAAAGCCCACCACAAGCACACTGACCGGATTTCCCTAATATATCCTATGTCAGATTGTATAAGGAACTATTTGGGATAGTTACTACAATCGGGGTACATGAATTGTTATTTATTATTTTTAGAGTTTGTTTTCCCTAACAGTTTTTCTCATGGACAAACAAAAGGAAATTAAGGGCTTGCTTAGGGGCGCCTTTACGCTTTTTATAAAATTCACTACTTACTTATAAAAAAAAAAAAGGAAATTAAGGGCCCCTGAAAAATTGTAGACCTACTTGAAGATGCAGCTTTTCTTTGGCTTTACTGAGGTTCTCATAGATGTCTGCAGGCTTTAGACTCTACCCATGTATAACTTGTCTTTGTTTGGGGTGACCATGCTATTTGTAGTCTAAAGTAATTTTTTTTACTTATGAAAAACCATAATGGAACAAATTTTTTTTTATAAGCATAGCCAACTGTTTTTTATTTTTTACTTTTTAGTGAATATAGCCAATTGTATGATGTCATGTTATGCTGAATATTTCAATTCCTGCTCAAATTATTTATCTTTCTATAGACATTAATTCTCTCTGTATCTAAAATGCTTGGATATACAGGGCAGAGTACAACCCAGATCAGTATCTTTGGGAAAGGGACTTCACTCTTGCAGGAAGAACATACAAACGAGAAGACTTGGAGGCAAGTATGGACACCAGTTACCGGAAAGTTGCAGTTTATAATTTCCTTCACTAGTTTGCAGCAATGTCATTTTTGATGATGGGTTCTGACCCTGCTAGATTGACTTTTTCTCAATATTTGCAGCTTAGAAATGCGAGGGGCCATACATTGCTGTGTAGTCATTATCTACCTTCACGACTCCCTGAAGACACCCCTCTTCCTTGTGTTATATACTGCCACGGAAACAGGTATAGAATCATTATGTGAACTGTGGTTTTAAATATGGATTGTTGAATGTCAAAATAATAAGTCTTTTCTACTTTCTGGAAAATATTTAGTGGCAAATTCTGATTTGTATTGTCCATTCAGTATCTGGAAGGATTTTTGTTGATTGAAAAGTGCTTCACAGACTAAGAGGTAAAAAATTACTGATGTCACTCATGTGGGCTATGATGCAGTGGATGTAGAGCAGATGCAAATGAGGCTGCCGTAATTCTTCTTCCATCAAATATAACCGTTTTTACTCTTGATTTTTCGGGTTCAGGCTTATCTGATGGTGACTATGTCAGCCTTGGTTGGCATGAGGTATCTTGCCTCTTTATTGTTATCTATGGTTGACTTGAGTTCCTATGTTATAAATCTCATAAATTTTTTTCATGTGTCAGAGAGATGACCTGAAGGTTGTGGTGTCATATTTGAGAAGTAACAAACAAATATCGCGGATAGGTCTTTGGGGAAGATCTATGGGTGCAGTCACTAGGTGTTTGTCTTTTCCCGACTTATTATGAGTTAGCTTCTTGTAGATTTATAAGGTTTTCTGCTTCTTCAAGAGTTCAAGTCTTTGCCGTGATTAGGTGGATGTAGGGTTGTAAGCAAGTAGAGCTACTCATGAAAATGCTCGGGCTCGGCTCGGCTCGGGATCGGTTCTTTTATTAAATGAATAGAGCTTGAATAAAAAATTTAGACTCGGCTCATTTAAGCTCGGCTCGACTCGTATAAGCTTGTATAACTTCATTTTTTATTATTTTATAATATTATTTTTAACTATGTAACGAGAACATGTTAAGTACTTAAAAAATAAATAAATGTTCTTCATAATGTAATAGATATAAGTTGAATTATTAAATTGTGAGTCTTGATATATATATAAGTGCCTTTGTGTGTATATGAGTGAGCTTGTGTATATATATATATATGTGTGTGTGTATGAATGTATATATGCACTATAAGTAAACATATAAAATTGAGATTAGATTATTTAAGATTTGAATTAATTTCTCAAATTTCTCAAATAATAAATCTTAACCATAATTAAATAACTAATAATTAGTTCTATTTTTTCTTTTTCTTTTTCTTTTTTCTTTTTAAAAAAAATAATAAATAATCAAGACATTTACTTTATATATGGAATGACTAAATTAATTGAGTAGTTCGTGAATAAACTCGAGTTTGTTCAAAAAATAAATGAGCTAAACTGGAACAAATTATCTAGTTCGGTGATAATCTCGAGCTCAGCTCGTGTTAAAAAAAAAAATTAAACGAACCGAGCTTAAACATTCAATACTCAGCTTGGCTCAGTTTGATTACAACCCTAGATGCACTCCCTTCCCTCCTCACCCCCCCTTGGGGCCAATTACTTATCAAACAAAGAAGTTAGGGGTGCTGCACAACCACCCTAACAGGTGGCCACCTCTATCCTATTGAAGTAGCCACCCCTTCTTCTCCAGCGTGGCCGCCCTCTGTATTTCCTTTCTAAATTTTTGTAAGTAGCAGGGCAGCTTCCACATCTAAGAAAATAAGCTGTGTTTTCTCAAAATATTCCTATAGGAAGGTGTGGGAAATTTTCTAAAAAGTGTAGTTTGTTTTTTTGATAAGTGTTTTGTTTTTTCTTTTTTGAAAATTATTTTGTTTTGTAACTATTTTTATCAGCTAACTATCTTGTTGAAAATGCTTATCTGCCTAATGGTATGAGATGCTTTGGATTTTTTTTTTTTTTTTTTTGTTCTGGAAGAGTTATGAGATACTAAAGAATGAATTTTATATAAGTTTTACATAAACTCCTGGCACGGTTTAACTATCAGCTTTTCCTATAATGTAATGCAGCCTTCTTTATGGAGCAGAGGACCCCTCTATAGCTGGAATGGTGTTGGATAGTGCCTTTTCAAGCTTGTATGATCTAATGATGGAACTTGTGGATGTATATAAAATTCGGCTCCCTAAATTCACTGTAAAATCTCTCTCTCTCTCTCTCTCTCTCTGCGCGTGCCCTTGCTTGTTTGTACTTGTGGCATGCTACTTTTTACAGGTTATCACCTTTTTTTTTTTTGCCCACAGAATATGGCACATGCTTAGTTATACATGTAGCGAGTGAGGGGATGGCTAAACAAGCTAACATGTAAATAATATTCATCAATACATAGCATTGTTATATATTTTTATCTCATCAATGTTTGATTCGCATTTGACTTCTGGGTTATGGATTCAAAGAGTGATTTACTTTTGACCTCCTAGCGCCAAGCTATTCTTTTTTTCTTTTTTCTTTTTTTCTTTTTCTAAATCAGGTCTCCTGATTTGGATATGAACTTCTAATCCAGACTCTATCCCAGTACATCAAATCTTGTCCGTATGGAAATAGAACCTAAAACGTGTTGCAGTTTTGGGCTTCAACATCATCTACTTTACATAGGTTTTTGGTCTTGTGGGGGGTTTCTCTCCACCTCATTGTTTTCCTCATTTTTACATATTTCAGTTCTATTACAGAAATACATCAGTAGCGGCTACAGAAAAAGGTTAAGTTGATATTTAGTTGTAGCTATTACCCAATTAGCTGATATTTGATGTACACAATATGCTGGGAACTTGGAAGTTCTGACTCCTAGCTCTGCTATCACGCATCAATTTCAACAATCGCCAGCAATTATTTACCTCTAAACAATATATCAACAATCTTATTCCAACCTGCCTAGTGGTTGAGCTTTCAAGACCCGACACTTGTGAGATGATTTCTTCTAACTCTGGCACAAAGATCAAAAAAAATTCAAAGAGATCTGATTTGGGCAGGTTTTGGAGAAGAGCTCAAGATAGTTGTCTTCTTAAAAGAGAAGGATTGGGATATAAGGAGGTTTAAGGTTTTTGCTTTTTCCTCTTTTTATTTAAGTATACTTCATCAATAGAAAAAGAAAGGGAAGGGACAACCCAAGTACAAGAGCAAAGTGCTCAAGGGTTCAGCGGAAAGGATCTTCTCCAGATGAAATCAGTTGTTTGAAATATGGTGAAGAGTGGGTCGGTGTACCATGGTAGTTAGGAGTACATCTCGGTTAGTTTGTGGAAACCTACTCGGAGTAGTTGTATTATGTGTAGAATTGTTTTACATTGTGATTGTGTACAAACTTTTTATTGAGATAAGTTGGTGATTCTCTCACTCTATATGTTTTTTTTTTTTTTTTTATAAGTAAAGTATATTCAAAAGGAGCAGAGGGGCGCAACCCATAGTACACATGACATATACATTACCCACTCCACTCCAAACATTTGCAGTATCGTCCTCCACAATTCTGTAGCAACCATACAATGCAGAAACAAAGGGTCAATGGACTCTCCAAAAATCTTACACATATAGTACCACTTCATCACAATAATGTTTTTCTTTCGTAAATTATCCAAAGTTATGATTTTTCCTAAAGTCACTGTCCACACAAAGAATGCCACTCTTGGGGGGACCTTAACTTTCCAAATACTTTTTCACGGAAATGAAGACTGAATAGGACTAGATAAGACCTTATAGTAAGACTTTACCTCAAATGATTTCTTTCGCACTGGAATCCAACACACTTTATCCTCTCCCTCAGTTCTAACTTTAAGAGTGTATAACATCTCAAAAAATCTACTAACCGCTTCCACCTCCCAATCATGAACTGGGCAAGAAAACAAAATATTCCACAGAATTGTGCCATTTTATCTCTGCATATTCTCCTCCACCCATGCATCCTTGCCAGTAGCAATGAGAAACAACTCTGGAAAGAGAGTCTTCAAAGGAATCTCCCCACACCACACATCATACCAAAACAGGACTTTCGAACCATTCCCGATCTCATATCTCACATGAGCTGCAAAAGCATCCCATCCCCTCCTAATACACTTCCAAACTCCAACCCCAAAAGAACCCCCAACCTCCTTAGAGCACCAACCACATCTCATACTTCCATATTTGAAATCCACCACCTTTGTTCAAAGAGCATCCCTATCTTAAGCATATCTCCATAACCATTTACCCATCAAAGCTCTATTGAACATAACCATATTTCTCACTCCTAGTCCCTCTGAAACCTCTGAAGAACAAATCGTATGCCAATTAACCAAATGAAATTTAAATTCATCTCCAATACCACCCCAAAGGAAGTCTCTCTGAAGTTTTTCCAAACGATTAGGCACTCCCACTAGCAAACAATTAGCCACTCTCACTCTATATGTTCATTGGCAATGTTCCCCTAAACTTTGAAGTTAATGCAATCAAACCTTAAAACTATGTAGTTAATTGCGATTGTAACGACCCAGGGAAAAGCGTTAACCATATCTACATTATCACTCCAAAAAGAATAGTTAATTTGGAGCTTCCCTAGAATTCCTTATAAAGTCCAGTTTGACCTAGTAACTAAGCAACGTAAGACTTAGCACTCATGACTATCTTTATAAACTACTCACTCTATGTGGGCTACTCATCTTCCCAATGTGGGACCGGGGTATTATAGTCCCCCACTGTTTAAAATTTTCCCAATCATAACAAATCATAAATCAAGCACAAATGACTCAAAGTATATTAGAATTTATGGTCTTTATGAACATAGACATGAGTTTGCATGAATTGATGTTAATTTTATACATGGGGGGTAGAAGGTTCATATTTTTTTGATAAGTACACCTTAATTAAACTTTCAATGCTACATGCTTTTTTTGAACTTCAGATGCATTGTAAACTTCCTTTTTTTAAGAAATAAATAAATTAATAAACATCAGGATATTCATCAAGAAATCTAAATTGGATGAATATATGAATACTTATAAGTAAATTCTTCACTGAGTTTCTATTTGAGCCGTTAAGTTCTTAAATTTATGGAATTATCTGGATGCACACATCTCCAAGACTCCATGTATGTTGGTCTAGAGTTTTTGCTTTGAAAGGGTCACACTATTGCTTCCTTAATTTGTGTCAGTAGTCATATCCTGTTTTAGCATTTTTCAATTACCTCTATGGATGAAGGTATTACTTTGTAATTTTTTGGTTTTCACTTGTTTTCTCTGAGTGCCTATTGACCTCATTATTAGCAAGCATGTTTATAGCTAGACTTAAGATTCGGTTTCTGCTTTTAGAAGTTGATTTGGAGTGTTTTTATATCTTGTTTATAAGTTGGACCTTTTTTTTTCCCTCTCCAATCAGGTCAAGATGGCAGTACAGTATATGCGACGGGTTATTGAAAGGAGGGCAAAGTTTGATATTATGGATCTTAATTGCTTACAGGTGCTTCTGCATTTTTGGACTTTGTTGTGTTGAAATTTTCGAGATAGCCTCACTAAATATTTTAGTTTGGCCTGTTATTGAGTTTTTTCAATGCACTAATTTTGATTGTGAATTCAGAATACCAAGGTTTATACCCTTTCCCAGCACAATATGTAATCACAAACTAATTTTATCCAGTTATTTATTGTGTTAATGTTTTTTACCACTGGCAGGTTGCACCCAAAACATATATTCCTGCTTTATTTGGACATGCTAGTGATGATAAATTCATTCAACCCCACCACTCTGACCTTATTTTTAAGTCCTATGCGGTATTATCTTATTCCAAAGATATTTTTCTTTTGTTGAAATAAAAAATTTCAACTCATGTTTCTGAAACATTTTACCATATCTCTGACTCCATGCAGGGGGATAAAAATATTATAAAATTCGATGGTGATCACAACTCCTCACGACCACAGTTCTATTATGATTCCGTTTCCATTTTCTTCTACAATGTCCTTCACCCTCCTCAAATTTCTACCGCTCATTCAAGTAAGCTTGAGAAATATTATGATTTGGGGGATTTGAAAGTTGGTGCTGGCATGGATGAGGTGATTTCCTATCTCCTTTTGAAATTTTTTTAGAGTATTATCCTTGTAAATTCAATTGTGGCCGCTTCCATCTGCTTAATGTTAGTATTGCATATGCAAGCTTTTTCTGCATCATCTCTATTACCATTCATGTCATCAAAAAGTTGTAGCACAATTTGTAGCCATAGGGCATCCTAGTCAATTGAAAGGACGGTTATTGGAAGTCTGAAGTGCTCTGTAACACCCCTGTCCCACATTAGAAAGATGAAGAATAGCCCACATAGAGTGGGTGGTTTAGAGCACTAGTAGCAGATGTCCTATAAGTGGTTCATTTCCTTAAATATAGGGAAAATTTAAAAAAAACTACAAAATAGCTCCCACATTAGATGCCTTACAAATATCCTAAACCATTGGGTAGCACTGTAGCTACCCAATACATTATTTTAATAATAATAAAAAAAAAACAGCTCTCTTTTCTTTCCTTCTCTTTCTTTTCGTCCTCTGTGTGTGTGTGTGTGTGTGTGTGTGTTTTCCTGTCCTTTCACCATGTCCACAACCGCCGTCAGTGCCGGAGCCAAAACCGGAACCGCCAGAGGATACTGATGCAATTCATCTTCTGCTCTCTCCCAAAGCCACTCTCTCACTCTCAATCCTAGCTCCTTTGCCACGGCCGGACCTTCGTGGACGATGCCACCACCATCAAATAGGTCCGCGACCGTGGCCTTGACCATGTCGTGGAGAAAGAGAAGAAGCTCAAACTTGTGCTCAACCTCAAGAACTTCATCAAATCCGAGCCCTCCAAGTCCGTCCCTATCAATTTCTAGGATTGTGGATAAATTGTGTTGATTTTGGGTTTCAATCGGGATTGTTGATTTCATGTGGAAATTGATGGCCAATTGGGTGATACTGAACCAAACTCTCTCTCTCTCTCTCTGTTCTCTCTCCAGCATCGTTTCTCTCTCGGTTTCTCTTTGAACCTCCGTCTCTTTCTTCCTATCTTGGTCACGATCCAGTGCGAATCAAATGGGAGAGAGGATGCCAGTGTTGTGTTGAAGAGGAAGATGAAGAAGGGGGTGTTGGAAGGGACAACCATGGACGTTGATGAGAGAGAGAAATTGAGAAAAAATAAATGATGCTTTTGGAAAAAAAGAAAAGAAAAAGTAAAAGGTAAAAAACATTATTTTAATAGTATAGGGAAATATAAAGGCTGTTGTAGAGTGTATTTGTATAGGGAAAGAAAAAGTGGTTTGATTCTCTAAATTTTTCCTAAATTAAGGAAAATGGTTGGGTGTCTGCTGCTAGTGCTCTTATAAAGATAGTCATGAGTGCTAAGTTCCACATTGCCTAGTTATTAGGTGAAATAACTATTTTAATCATAACATAAATGATAAAGTCCATTGAGCCTTACTCTTCCACAAAAGGCACCTTAAGGGAAGAGGTTTGCTCAAGGCTTATAAAGCCCACAACCCAAGTATACCTTGGCAATGTGGGACTCTTAACACGCCCCCTCACGTGTGGTACTATTGTCCAAACACGTGTACAACGGGAGGGAAGACCCAATATTGTCCAAGGCCCTGAAGCTCTGATACCATGATAAAGTCCATTGAGCCTTATTCTTCCACAAAAGGCACCTTAAGGGAAGAGGTTTGCTCAAGGCTTATAAAGCCCACAACCCAAGTATACCTTGGCAATGTGGGACTCTTAACAATAAAGTACTACATTTAATCATTCTGATGAGATTAATCAAAAATTAAACTATTTTAGTGTCAATCTGGCTTCTCATTCATCCGTTCTTCCATCAAATATTCTGCTTTTTCCTGGATACTCAGGTTCAAATACTCATGGATTCGCTGTTTGCTTACTAGCTTCATATAATTCAGAAAAGAAAAAAAAAACTGGCCTCTCAATCATATATTCTCGGTGTTTGAATTGTCTACGCCTCCATTTATTTTTAGTATTTTGATTGGTTCGTATTATACCTCATGCAAGTATAGCCTTGCTATCGATATCCTCATAACAACTATTTAGGGGTCTAGCAAAAGAAAAGAAAAGGCCACTATTTGGGGTCTGCAATATGTTTCAACCCCAGTGTCATCATGATGCAATGGTAACTTGCCCTGTGATTTTTTTTTCTCCATTGTGGTATATCTGCCACAAGATTGAGATTAATACACTGTGCCCCTTTTTCTTTCTAGAGCCTCTTGTACGAGATAATCACTGGTCTTCATTCTGCTGGTACTGATGCTGGGAGTTCATCTTCTGCTCCTCCTAACATTTCAACCACAAAGTCTGTTGGTGAACTTCTTTCTGAAATTGCACCAGTGGCTACTGTTGTATGTATCTTCTTTTGTAGGTTTTATGACCTTTGTGTCTGCCCTTTCTTCTTTTTCGCATTAAAGTATTTTGTTAATTGCTATATGTTATCATACTGCAGGAGTCGATGGTTAATGAAAATAATTCACTTAACAGTCTTGAGACATCACTTTTACAGGTGATTTTTTTTTTTTTTGGGGTGCCATCCATGAAAGTTGTCTGATTTATTCCATGGTTTGGGAACTCTTTTTTCTGGTTTGATTGTGTCACGCTTAATGAAAAATTAGTACTCTAACTGAAGTTAAAGCTGAGTTTCACTTAAAATTTGATGTATTTCTTGTAAAGATACTCGATCATCCTCCATTGTAGCCTTTTCTTGTCCTAGAAATGGCTGGGACCCCAAAACATGACACATGCAGGGAGTCCAAATGTTAGTCAACTTTTCCATTTCACTGTATAGTTTTCACTAGAACGTTGCAGTTATGGTTTTACAGGATAAGCCCAATGGCCAGAATGAAGAATGTTGCTCATATACAAGCTCAAATAGAGAAAGTTGGGGAAGATGCTCTTCTCTAGGAGGCAGTGATGAAGAAGAATCTTCTGCTGATTGTGCAGCAGCTGATAACGGCCATCAGGTCTCTCTCTCTCTCTCCAAAACGGCTAATGATATTTGTACACACATTGTGTGTACACACAAGGTGTGTACAAATAACGTCTCTAACAAAACTCATTATTTTTCTGATATACCACTTCATGTCTCATCGTCTTTAAGGCATTTCCAGCACAATTTATTTGGGTTTGGACAAAGGACAGATGTTTTGCCAGATGTCATATTATGGACTGGGTAATATCAAGACCTCTAGTGTTAACCATCAGGTTGGTTCCTGGAATGGTTAATACTTAATTGTAGATTACAGGGGTACAGTTGCAGTATGTGCTTGCATCGAACCTCATTAATGTCTGGGCCAGGAATAGTTGCAGAGATTCTCTGCTTTGTCCTTAATGTTGGTCTAAATCAGATGGACCGGTGGGGGAAAATTAAAGAAAAAATGCCGTCATTATGGTTATATCCTGTTTTGTAGTCCATTCCTATGAGTAAAGGCTCATGGTGGTATTGGTACCAGCGGACATGCCAAGTTAGAGTGTTAAAAGGGGTTGAGTAAGCACTACTTCAGACAGCCAGCTTTGTGGAGTTTATATAAGAGAACTCTACTTGAGCTTGAACAGAATTAGCACCTTCTTTGCCCACTTTTTATTGATTATTATTTTTGGGAAACTACACTTACCCCCTTGAATTGTCACCCTATTTGCAAACCCCTCCCAAACTTTAAAAAGTGACAATCAACTCCTTTCAAACTATGCAGCACTTTTGTTTTGTTGAGGGATTTCATTGTCACTTTTTAAAGTTTGCAGGAATGTTTGTAAATAGCATGTCAGCTCGAGGAGTGTAAGTGTAAGTGTAAGTGTAAGTGTAGTTTCCCTATATTTTTCAATTTTGAAAAACAAACATGATGATACTAGCCGACTAATATGATGGATGGAGGATATCTACAACCTTGAAACGACTCTGCCAATAGTGGATCCCACCTGACCTAGCATTTTAGTGTAAAAAAATCCTGATGAGAAAATGTTGCACGCGGAGTATTGTACCACTCCATTCTCCACTCTTATCTGTATAATAGATGATGTCCTTAAATAGTGATATGTCTGTCTTCTTGTTAATAAGCAAGTTGTCTTTTTTCTATTTTAGACAACTCTTGAGGTTTTTGCAACACCTCTTCGGAACATGGAACAGAAATCCTCAGACCCAACAAAAGAGGAAAAGAAGAAGAAGACTACAATGGTTCCAAAGAAGCCTAAAAGCGAGAAATTTGAGAAGTTAGAGGCCCTTAGCAAACGACTACGTCTCTGCTTTCTGAAGCGGGTAAACCATCAAAGGCATCGCTCTTCGTGACTCTTGTACTATGAAATGGTGTTTGTAACTATAGCCCAGGTGGTGTCCATTTGGTTTCTTGATGAAAGGCATTGAGGCATGAATGTGTTTCTGTGATTTCTTAGTGCCATTTCATCAAACATTTGGTTTTGTGGAGATATGCATTATTGAAAATTTCCTCTCTCTCTCTCTGTCTCTGTCTCTCTCTCTCATGCGCACAATTTCTTTGATAAGTCATGTTTGGCAAACTTGGACGCGGCATGGAAATGTCCGGGATGTTGGATAGGAAAGAATTTCTTAGGACTAGAGGTTTTCATTGTCAAAAGAAGCTGGAAAGTGGGCATCATTTAGGGGAAAATTTGTGTTCGTTTGGCGGGTTCGGGTTGTGTCAAGGCATGAATATAAGGCTATATAGGTTAACTATAATTCAACCCATTTAATTAACAACTCAAACTCCTCAACCCGAACCTCTAATTTTGTGTTGGGTTCGTATCGGGTTCGGGTCATGTTGAGGCATGGATATAAGACTATATAAGTTAATTTTAACATGATCTATTTAATTAAAAAAGTTAGACTTCTAAATTTTAACCTTTTAATTTCGTGTTTGGTTCGTGTCGAGTTTGTAGGTCGTATCTAAAATTACGAGCTGTAACATCATTTTAGTTCGATGCATATTTGCATTATCAGGTTCATCTAATTATATGAAGATTCCTTGTTTGCCCTTCTTCCTCCACTATTTTGAAGTCATTGGTCATGTAGAGTGCCATTAGTTTGTATAGGCCTCTCATGTCCTTGTATTGTGTCCATCATCATTTACTATGCGTGAATGTGGAAAAGTCTGAGTTGATCAAGGAAACAGCTAAATGCACTTTCACTACACGTAAAATGAATCATTCCCATTCTTAATTCAGCAACTTGATCACTACTAGAAGGGTTGATTAAAATGCAATGTTGAGCTGGTTTGACTTCCATATAAATTCTCTGGATCAAATTCTGGAACTGTACTCCAAATTCTCAAGACAGTAGATTGATTAACACCAGGATATGCTCAGGATCCTTATGCAGATTTAGAATTATGACTTAAGAAGACTTTTTTGAAGAAACATTATGACATGAAGATGCATTATGACAGAAGAATTATGACATGAAGACTTTCGAAGAAGCATATATATATATATATATATATATATATATATATATATATATATATATATATATATATATATATATATATCTGATACACATGTTACAAACCAACCTCCACTGTTAAAAGATGGTGTGAGCTACACAGCTACTGTTAATATCCATACACGAGTGGAATTGTGAAGTTGCAAGGTTAAATATTTAGGCATGGTATAAAAAACTTAGCATTCTAATCCATTCTTCTATTTACTCCGAGCAACGACGTGGGCTATTTTTGTAGTGTTGGAAAATCTTTGAGGTACCTCCATCTTCATTGCAAAAGAAAAGATGTCTGAGGATAGCAAGTGTCTTCGTTTGTCAAATTACAATCATTCATGTTGACAGAAAAGACCCAACAGAAAGACCAGAGAAAGGACAAATAAACGATTCGGTTTATGACGTGAACAACAGATAAGCTGAGGTCGTTGATGGAGATATCAAAGGGGCAAAACGGAATAACAGTGGACCAGCGAGAGGCCATTCTTTGCTACCCATTTACTCAGCACTGAGAATTTCCTTTGACTAGCAACGGATCAGATGTCATCTATCAGAAATCTTGGTGTCTGATATACATATCACCACATAATTGAATCAAGTCCCAACACCTGCTTACCGCAATTATCTAAATTTAATAAAACATCATATATCTCAGGGAATTGTTTTAACGTTGAAACTTGGTCATCCCTAAACATTTATGATAAGAATTTTTTGACCTAAACGGAGATATATCCTCTGAAGAAACTACAGATACAGGTATGGCCAGCGCAGAATCATAGATCACTGCCTGCAACCTTTTCCATGTGATCTTCATTCCCAATTGATATTCCTGATGAAGGTTCAAACTGCTCTCTAGACAGGAAAACGGCGTGTGCTTGCTGCTGGTAAGAGGAGCTTAAGCTTGACTCAAGTATCTGATGAGGAAGCACCATTTCTGGTTTAGAGTAAGCTCCACCCATAATGAGTCTTTGCTTCTTCATTGACCTTTCACCTCTGGGACTCTCTGTTGGGGAACTGACATGGCAACCAGAATCTGGCGTCAAAGGTTCATGGTGAGATGAGAAAGATTCATCAATGGAAAGGCTGGCTGGGGCACGTTCCTTGGCAGCCTTGTCTTGAAGGGGGGCCTCAGAGGTTGGGGCAGGAGTTGCCGGGTCAGTCTTGTTGTCAGAATCAGGGCAATTGTCACCTGATACTGGACCTGGGGCCCCAGAACCAGATGTCTCTGAAAGAACTCCACTAAGTCGTTGTTGCTCCTCGATTATCTTCTTCAAATACTTGCCCTGGGCCTCTATCCGTAACTGCAGCTGTCTCTGAACCTGCTCTACTTTAAATATGCCGAAATTACAACTTGGTGAGAGTTTCAACTAATTTTAACCCATAATGCCCCCATTACACTAGTGCACCAAAATAATAAGACAATGAGGAAACAAAAACCAGATATACATATCTATATTATAAAAAAAAAAAATTAAAAAAAAAAAAAAAAAAACCCAGATATACATAATTGCATAGTATTAGCAAGGAGAAAACATGCCTCTAATTGCTCATGAAGTCGTTTCTGCACCTCCATCTGCAGCTTGAGGGCTTCAGTAATTTGCATCCCACTGCAAAAAGAA
Organism: Alnus glutinosa; assembly: GCF_958979055.1. Lineage (NCBI taxonomy): Eukaryota > Viridiplantae > Streptophyta > Magnoliopsida > Fagales > Betulaceae > Alnus > Alnus glutinosa. Next base: position 106,399 of record NC_084890.1, read on the forward strand.
GAACACGTTTCTTACATCAAACACTCCGCTGCCAAGCCATTTTATCACAGTCAGCCAGTCGGGTGTTTTTGATATGATCAAAGTCTCACAAATTTTTCTTATCTCAGATGTTCACAACACCTCAGAGAATATTGAACAGAGAGAAATATCAAATAACAAAAACGATCAACATATAATTTTGCATTCAGGGTGTACGTTGGAGCTATCACTGGTTGATCACCTACTCTATCCAAGCTTATATATTATGTTAGGACCAATTCATCTATTTGTAACTGGAAAGAAACACAGTAAAATTGGCAGCTCTACTTACGATGAACCATCCAAATTTGAAAGCATATCTCCGGTTTCTTTCTTATCAGCTTTTTTACCTTGCATCAAAATTTTAAAAGAATCAGTAAACAAAATTTTGTGAAGGAGTCATAAATGATTACATCTATGTTTATCAAAAGAGAGAAATATGCACTGGTCCACTGGAATATGGTTAACATGGTTTGCATAACATATGAACACTGAATAACTGAATCGGTTAACCTACCATCTGATGAGGAGTCGGGGAGGTATTTTGCAAGCCTGTATTTCTGGATACATCATAAAAGTAAAGTTAACAGAAAATAACAAATGTGAACAATGAATGTTTAGAAAGGAATTCCTCAAACCCACCCCAAAAAAACCCAAGTATATTATATTAGAGAACTAGAAGGAAGTTTTGCATGGGATAGAATCAACTTTTGTATACCTGTAAATGGCTTTTGACATGGTATATTGTTAGACCTTGAACACCCATTACTCTGAGGACGCCTTTGGGTGTAGCCCCTGGAAAAAGAACCCCCCAAAAAAAGAAAAAAAATTACGGCATTTCCATAGTAACAAAATAATATTTTACCCAAGAATTGATGAGCTTCTTAACTGAAATTCACAGAAATGTAAGGGTATTTTGATTTAGATTTTTATGCAGTTCACATTTTTTTTTTTTTTTTTTTTGCAGTTCACACAAATTCTAGTTCCCAACTGAGTAATATTTATGTAAATCACCTTGCACCAGGACCCAGCAAAGTAATTGAGCACCACTTCCCTTATAATCAATTTGTACATATAGGATTACATGTGTGGAAACCCTTCGCTTTTAACATTTACAAAGAGAAGGGAAGATACGGGGGTCATTGCAGCCCTTGCTTGATCAGTGCGTGATGAGTTCAAGTTATACTGGCCTTGTTTGATAACTTACGGAACAGAACAGCATAATGCTGTTACTGTTCACGTCCTTTTTTAAAAAAAAAATTTATATTTTTTACAATCAATCAACATCATCACTTTTTTTTTTCACTACAATACAAAACTTTTTCACTTTTTTATACAAATTCTTTTTATTTTATATCACATCATCACTTTTTACTAATTCCAAAACTAACAACCCACTACTCTGTTCTGTTCTTTACATATCTTTGCCAAACAAGCCCACTGATACAGCACTACTAAAACACCAAAAACTGTTCCTACTACTTGTGTCTCCTATCCTCCCATTACTTTTAATTACAAGAAAGATCTGACATTTCCACTTTGTTATATTAAAGCAACTTGTGTTACTAATAGGAACAAAATTGAACAAAAACAAAATAGTTATGAAAAGTCAACATGAACAAAAGTAGATCCTACATGTAATGAAGAATAACTTGTCTGATTTACTATATGAATGCTGCATCTTAATTGCCAAATAAGAACAGAGCTCAGAATGAGGAGAAATATAGCAACAACAAACAACAAATCCAATTGACCAGGTAGAGGTTGAGCTGACTCACTGTCTGGCCCACCAAGTTGTGCCACCGCATCAACAAAACGTTCGTGAAGCTCATGTGTCCAACGCAAGCGTTGCTTCGAGGCAAGGCTAGGGTTGTCGAGATTGTTCCCTCCATTTGGGTCCATCGTGCTGGCAACACAATCTAAATGGTGACCATGAGCTAAAGAGTTGTTTCGGGCTAAGCTTGAACTATGAACACCCTTTGGCTGATACATTTGTCATTTATCTAAAAACAAGAAACCATGAAACTGTCAAGACCATATATAAGCTAACTACAACATGAATCTGGGGGAAAAAAAAGAAAAGAAAAAGAAGAGAGCTCAAGAACAAAATTTACTGCCAATCAAAGAGAATTAAGGAAATTTTCAAAGCCAACATGAAATTTGAGGCAAAAGAGATGTCTTTAGTTCTTCAGAACTAGTGTAGGACCTCCCTCAACCAGCAATCCATTAACTAGTAACCTCAACTCCTCAACAGGAGATAAAGCGGTTGGATTGTTCCATTAACTATGATAAGGGGGAACAATCAGATAGAAGGAGAGGAAAGGGTAGGGGCTTTTCTTGCTTTAATGAAGCCTAAAATAATAACTTGGAATGTAAGAGGGCTTAATGAGCTGAATAAAAGATTACGTATAAAAGGGCTCATTAGAGAATGGAAGGTAGATGTTGTGTGCTTGCTGGAAACTAAAATGGAAGTCATTACTAGGGCGGTGGTTCGAAGTTTATGGGGATGTCAACATGTGGATTGGTGTTATATGGAAGAACGTGGGGCCTCAGGTGGGATTTTGATTATGTGGGATAGGAGGGTGGTGGAGAAGATGGATGAGTGTATGGGTAGATATACTTTAGCTTGTTCCTTGCGTAACACTGATGACAATTTTATGTGGGCGTTTGGGGGGGTGTATGGGCCTAATGATGATGGGGAGAGGAGTATTTTGTGGGATGAAATGTCTGGGTTGATGAGCTGGTGGGATATGCCGTGGTGTTTTGGGGGAGATTTCAATGTGGTGCGGTTTCCTAGTGAGCGATCGGGTGCGATTGGATTCTCAGCAGCTATGGAGGAATTTTCGGAGTTCATCTCAGAGCAGAGATTGGTGGATATTCCTCTTCAAGGAGGTCATTTCACTTGCTCCAATAATCAGGTATGGTCTAAGATTGATAGATTTCTTTTATCTCCGAAGTGGGAAGAACATTACTCTGAGATGTCACAACAAAGATTGCCTAGAATTTTATTGGATCATTTTCCATTGCTGTTGGATTGTGGGACGCAAAGAGGAGGAAACAAGTTTAAAATATGTGGCTCAAGTCTGATGGTTTTGTGGAACAAGTACAACGTTGGTGGGAGACATGAGTTTCATGGCCTGCCGAGTTATGTGTTGGCAAACAAGTTGAAAGCTTTAAAGGTGAATTTGAAGAAATGGAATGCGGAGGTGTTCAGTGATGTGGGGAAGAAGAAGAAGGAATTATTGGAAGGTATTCGAGAATTGGAGTGTATTGATGAAGATCAGGAGTTCGTGGAGGAGCGGGTGAGGAAGACAGACATGATTAGGGAGCTTAAAAAAACGCTCCTTTTTGAGGTAAATTGACAACATAAATCTCGGGCTTTGTGGTTGAAGGAAGGGGACAATAACACTAAATTTTTCCATAGGGTGGCCAACTCGCATCGCAGATACAATCATGTGGGAGCATTGAGGATAAATGGGGCTATGTCTAGTGATTCGGTGGAAATCAAGGAACATATTGTAAATTACTATGATAAACTGTACACCGAGCAAAGTACGTGGCGGCCAAGGGTGGATGGGCTCTTTTTCTCTTCCATTGATACGGAGGAGCGTATCTGGTTAGAACGTGATTTTGAGGAGCAGGAGGTGTGGGTGCGGGATTTGAATGGTGATAAGGCGCCGGGTCCAGATGGGTTCACTATGGCATTTTTTCAAAAGTGTTGGGGGGTTCTGAAACAAGATATTATGGCCGTGTTTTCAGAATTCCATACTAGTTGCCAATTTGATAAGAGTTTTAATGCAACATTTGTTTCCCTTATTCCTAAGAAGGCAGACACTGTGGATGTAAAGGATTTCAGGCCTATTAGCTTGGTGGGAGGGGTCTATAAACTTATTTCTAAGGTCCTTACTAACAAGTTCAAATCAGTGTTGGGAAAAATTATTTCTGGTTCTCAGAATGCTTTCGTTGGTGGACGACAAATATTGGATTCAGTTCTCATAGCTAATGAATGCTTGGATAGCCGAATGCGGTCGGGGGAGGCTGGGTTATTGTGTAAACTGGCTTTGGAGAAAGCGTATGATCATGTTAATTGGGATTTTTTGCTCTACATGCTTCAGAGGTATGGGTTTGGGGAGAGGTTGAGGGATTGGATAAAATTTTACATTTCTACGGTAAAATTTTTCATATTGGTGAATGGCACCCCATCTGACTTCTTTCAGAGTTCTCCAGGGATTAGGCAAGGTGATCCGCTTTCCCCTTTGTTGTTTGTGGTGGTTATGGAATCGCTAAGCCGGATGTTGAATGCGTTTATGCTCCAAGGTTTGTTGAGAGGCTTTTTTGTGGGAACCAGGGATAATGAAAAATTAGTGGTGAATCATTTGCTGTTTGCGAATGATACTTTATTTTTTGTGGTGCACAGGAAGAACATGTTCGCAATTTGAGGTGTACTTTCCTATGTTTTGAGGCCGCTTCAAGATTGAGGATCAATTTAGGTAAATCCAAAATTGTTCCCATAGGCGAGGTCGAAGATGTTGATTTTTTAGCACATATTTTGGGGTGTAGACTTTGATCGTTGCCGATGACTTATTTGGGTTTGTCCTTGGGGGCTTCTTTTAAATCTATTTCTATTTGGAACGGAGTTATCAAGAAAGTGGAACGAAGGTTGGCTAGTTGGAAGAAACTTTATTTATCCAAGGGTGGTAAGGTGACATTGATTCATAGTACTCTTTCTAGCATTCCTACTTATTATTTATCTCTGTTCCTCATTCCTGTGAGTGCAGCTAAGAGACTGGAGCGACTTCAATGGGAGTTTTTGTGGAGTGGCATAGGGGATGAGGCTAAGTTTCACTTAGTAAATTGGCATAGAGTTTGTACTCCAATTAAGGCAGGTGGCTTGGGAGTTCGAAATGTTATTAAATTTAATCATGCTTTATTGGGGAAGTGGTTGTGGAGGTTTGTTCAGGAGCGCGAGGCTTTGTGGAGATCGGTGATTAATGTGGAGTATGGGAGTGTGAGGGGAGGACGGTATTCTTTACTGGTGGCGAGGTCTTATGGTGTGTGTGTTTGGAAGTATATTCGAAGGGGGTGGGATACTTTTGCTAAGTATGTGCGATTGGAGGTAGGAGATGGGTATCATGTTCGGTTTTGGCATAATTCGTGGTGTGGAGATAGGCCTCTCAAGCTATGTTACCCAGTTTTGTATGCTCTTGCTCGTTTTCCAGATGCTTGGGTGGTTGATAATTTGTCTGTGGTAGATGGAGTTGCTCATTAGAATGTCGTCTTTACGCGGTATGCTCAGGATTGGGAGGTGGAATTGGTTCTTTCCTTTTATGAGCAGTTATATTCTACTCAGATTCGGAATGGAGAGGTTGATAGGTTGGTGTGGAATCTTTCTAAGAGGAGGAGCTTTGAAGTGAAGAATTTCTATAGAGCCTTAGCTTGTCAAGAGGCGGTCTCTTTTCCTTAGAAGGGTATTTGGCGTGTTAAGGCTCCGAAGAGGGTGGCTTTTTTTGTGTGGATAGCAGCTTTAGGAAAGATTTTGACACATGACAAATTGCATAGGCGTCATATAGTGGTGGTAGAATGGTGTTGTATGTGTAAGAAAAATGGGGAATTCATTGATCACCTCCTACTTCATTGTGACATGGCACGGGTTGTTTGGAGCTATTTCTATAGTTTGTTCGGGGTGGAGTGGGTCATGCCAAGAAGCATACTGGATTTGTTGAGTGGTTGGGGCACCTTGCTGGGTCGTAGTCATGTTACGCGACTTTGGACGCAAGTTCCCTTGTGTGTTATGTGGGGTCTTTGGCATGAGAGGAATGCAAGGCTTTTTGAAGATGTGGAATTACCGGTTGTGGACTTGTGTCGAAATGTGCTTAATATGTTATAGTTTTGGGTCTCGGCGCATAGCTCGAGTCGTATTATGTTCGCTGAGTTTTTACATTCATGTTCTTTTGTTTCCTCTAATTAAGGGCACTTTTGTATACTTCCTGTATACTAAGATTGCGCCCCTCTGCGCTTTTTATTGAATTTTATTACTTATCAAAACTCCTCAAACCCAGCAAACCAACTATAATTCCCTCTGGACAATGCAAACAACAACCAAGTCAAAAAAGCCTCATTAACCAAATCCTTTACTTCTATCCAGAACTCAACAAGTCCTAAATCTTGCCTTATTTTTCCAGAAATTATTTAACAATCTGGGATCTAAACTACTTGAGGTCAGCTAAACCAGTATTGCTTTCCCATTCAGCTCTATCTAGCATCATATCCTCTCTCTTTTAATTTTTCTAGTAACTCAATCCTAGAACCATGCCCCCCCCCCCCCCCAAAAAAAAAAAAAAAAACCATTAATAGGTGGCACACCAGCAACTCTAAATCCTCACTCAAATCCCTGGCAATCATTTTTCATTTTCACCACCTCAACCCGTTCTGTTCTTGGCCAATACTCCCCTTTGGTGCTTTCAACTTATTTTAACTCCATATGGGTGTGGAAGATATACCAAGTTGGCAAGTTGGCAAGTTGGACATGACTAATCCATCTTAAATGAAATTCTCTCATTTGTCCACCAGTGGTGGCCCCCCCTCTAACTTGACAAGAATTCATTAATTTGCTTCAATTATGGGAGGAAAAGGTATCCGCCAATCCAATGAGACACAAAATGATTAATACAATAACTTAATCAGTCTATAATGGATAGAAGAGCTTATGTCAAATTAGAAGCCACTTAGCTGTCAATATAGATCACCAAGAGAAATGGTAAATTGTCTAAGAAAGACATGCTAAATTTTGATTACCAAAATGGTGGTCGACAATTGACCACTCGAACAAATGAGATGACATCAGAATAGATTACTAAAATTATATTTGAATTAAATTACTTAATAACACTTTATTTATGTGGAAAAAAAATGGTAATTTGACTATCGCAGGTTGTAGGTCACCATATCATATGATGACAAGATCCAACCAAGAGACAAAATTGGTGAGTCGGATTGAATATATTCATTGATATAAAAAGAAAGAAAGACCAAAACAATATCATACTCAAAAAACAAGTTTTATTTATACCACTGTGGAAGAAATTTATACTTCAAAAATTAATCATACTACTATTAAAGCTATGAAATTAATTTAAAGAAAATAAGAGATATTCCTTTTACCAACTACTCCAAAACACCAAGTTAAGAGATTGGCCAAAAAAATTGATGGGCTGGGATCAGATGGACTACTATAAGCAAGAATGGTCAGATTGAGCAAAGTATGGAAAATATCAGGTTAAATGTGAAACAAGAATATTGATGTTTCAGTTTCAAACTGGAACAGGACATTCAGGAAGATTCACATTAATTAACATACTGAACAATATCTTGCTCATGCAAATGATTGTAATACTAAAAAACTGCACAGGCCCTATTCAAACTCTTCAATGTTACTAACATACTTATTGTGGTATATCAATGTTTGCACAAAACTTTTGCAAAACTTCCAAAATTTAACCGTGTTATGAAGCAATTGTAATGATATTCAAATTATTGTTACAAGCTAGTATAAATATATAAATCAGGGTGGAAAACAAATTTATTGAAAGTACTGACCAAAAAAAAAAAAAAAACCAGGACTACATGCTATTAGATTATTGGGCATCCCATATTATAGTGTAGGAGCATCTATATTTGCTCCAGCATGAGACACAAACTACAAAATGTCATACTCCAAAGAACTCTTTTGAACTTGCTCTCACTATCACTGGAAAAATCTAATTATGAAGACTCATCACAACGCATGAAAATAATGCCTTGTTCAGTAACTGAAATCCAGAACCGGATGCTCCGGATGCTTAAAAAGACCATCATCATGGCTTACGCAAGATAGAGTAATAGACTAGAAAAAACAAATTTGTGGTATACATAGAAGATGCACAAAAAATTAGAAAAGCTATAATATATACTTCTCCATTAATGTGGTAGTATTTTTTTTTGATAAGTTAATGTGGTAGTATTTTTCAAAAGCAGATGCCACCATTCAAAGGGAATAGGTAAAAATGAATAGTATAGAAAATTACTAATTCAATTATTTCTCACATCCAAGTGAGAGCTTTGCGATTCAATTTCTTATCTATAAAATAACAGAAGTTAAACAGAGAGATTCGCCATGTTCTCCAAATGAGAAATGTATGAACACTTCGATATATATCAAATACTAAATCTATTTAATGTATCCAGACACAAGGTTATATCTCCAAGTGTAATCTGTGCATCAAACAAATAAAACAAGTTCAAGTGGATGTAACTAAAGAAATGCCTTTTTTTTTTTTATAGCATTTTTCTGAATTAGATATTTACTGATAAAATGATAACAAATTTATTAGCTAAAAAACAATTATGGAAGGATGCAACGCCCTCTTAAAAAATACATTTGAATTATAGTAAAGATCTCAGAGAACTCCATCACTAAAGAAGCAGTATTCCATATATGCCACCAACCTATGAAACTTGTAGATTTTTTGCTTTCGAAGATCTTGGCTGCCAACCTATGAAATGTATCCTTGCCTCACTCAATGCACACGATTTGTTATCGAAACATTTCAAGAATAGTTAAACTTGGATTTTTATCACCTGAATATTGGAACTCTTTTGGAATAAATATAATGCAGTATACCTAAGAGAACCATGACACTTGTTCTACGCTTATATGATGAACATCTTTTAAATAACCATCAACAACAAAAAGAGATATGGTAATACTGCACAATCTATTCCAAATCAAATTACTCCATAACCTATACTCGTTCATATATAAAACATAACCAAAGGGAATGAGTTGGAAATTAACTTGTCAAAATAAGATCGGTATTTAAGATCTCATTTCTCAGTTCCCAAACACAGTCTTATAGTCTTAAGCAACAATCCCTATTTCTTTCTTTCCTTCCGTTCTTTTCTTTTTTTAAGGAATATTCAGCTTCTTTTGTTTAATTAGCGAAGATATGAATGTTCTCTATCTATGTCAAGGACGTACAACACCGTATAACTAGTTCGGCGCAGTTCCTCTAACATAAGGAAAATGTCGAGTAGGCGATAAATCTACACATATAACCACGCTAAATCTGTCAAATTTTGGAGGCAGAGGTATAAAGAAACATTAGACTTAGCCCCCATGTCGGTGAAGCAGGAGACTACAAAGAAAGCTAAACCTTTGACATGGGATAAGGGAAAGCAGGAAAAAAAAAAAAAACCAAACCAAACAAAACATTTGATTCTACAGAGGAATATGATCTCAGAGACGACAAAATTCCTCTGTACATCGATAAATGATTCTACAGAGGAATATTCTCATATATTTTCCATAATACCAACACTAACTTGAAAACAACATAAGAGCATCCAAACATTTGACATACAGAGAAAGACAATTTAGGGTTTGAGAAACATTAACTTCCCACAAAAGTTGACAGGACAGATTTATTCAGACAAAGTGGTACAAACATCTTCTCTGACATACCACAAAAGAATACGAATTCAGATGAAGAACAATGATGAGAACAAGAATAAAAGAAACAAGTCAAAGTTGAGGCAAAAAAAGAAAAGAAAAGAGAGAACCAAATTTTAGAAGAAACAACCATCGAACTTCTGGGCAAAACATACACAGAGCCAGATACTATTGCAAGGAGAAGAGACGTACCCAGATCTACGCTCCCGACAAAAATCAAAGCCCTCCCTTAAATTTCGGCTCCCTCCCTCCAATTTTGCAGAAATTGGTAGATATAAATAGAAATTTTGGGAGGAAATGAGTCTCTTTTCCAGGATGTCAGAGTCGGACGCACTACTGGGAATTAGAGGGAGTTGAAAACGGAGAAACAACAACAACAAGACTTGACCACCCAGAGTTTATTTATTTTTTCGTTCTTGTCGCCCTCTTCGTGTATGTGCGAGTGTTATTTCTTTCTTCCTTTTCTTTTTTATGGCTAGTTAGTAGTTGCCGATATCTTGATGGGAAAAGTTTGGGGGGTGGGGGGGTGGGGTTTGTTAGGACATGATCTCAGAGACGACAAAATTCCTCTGTAGAATCGATTAAATGATTCTACAGAGGAATATTCTCATATATTACCATAATACCAACACTAATTTGAAATTGGAGAAGAGTGGACTTCTATATTTTCGGATTATTATTATTATTATTATTATTATTATTATTATTATTATTATTATTATTATTGACATTTCAAGCACATTAATCTCTTTTGTTTTCTCTTTCGGCAGCGGCTCAGCTCCAGTACGACTCTGACTATTACGACGAGGAGGAGTCGAAGTTGCAACAACACGGCATGGTGGGGACAGAAGGGTGGGTCCCAGGGAGAGGGGTCCAGTGGGTTCTGATAAGGAACCCAAGACTCCAACGACGCGTGTACGCCAAGTGGCTCTCGAAGCTACTGGACGTACCTCACATTTCCATGGCCAGCCTCGTCCGCCAAGAACTCACCCTCACTCCTATCTCTATAAGCAGATTGCGAATGCAGGGAATGAAGTGAAGCTTGTTCCGAAGGAGATAATTTTTACCCTGTTGTCAAGGAGGCTGGAAGAAGGATACTGCAGAGGCTTCACCTATTGTGGTGGAAAATGGAGGTGATGGGCAAAAAATTGAAAAGAGTGCAAAGCAAGACTGGCGACAACTTTTCAAGAATGAGAAATCCTTTGGAAACCTTAATTACTGGGCACCATTGTTGATGCTAATTCCGGTCGGTGAAGCAGAAGATGCCGCAGGTGGACGCGACCGACTGACCTGCAAAAACAAAGGACGCACAGTGGGTTTCCCCAGCGGTCCTCCTCCGACGCCCAAATTAGATGAAGTATACTTTGAGAGAGAGAGAGAGAGAGAGAGAGAGAGAGAGAGAGAGAGAGAGAGAGAGAGAGAGAGAGAGAGAGAGAGAGAGAGAGAAAGAGTTCAGAACTTGTATCCAAAAAAAAAAACTCACTACTTGGGCCTCGTTATTTATAGGCAGCTGTCCTCAGGGTTAGGTAGGAATATTCCAGCTTTTAGGGCACAGTGACTCCCTGTGCATAAACAGAACCAAGGTACGCCCTTTGCAGTGATGGGCAGGTGGACTCTTTAATGACGGAACGTGGGACTTCAGTAAATCCCAGATCTTCAGGGATTCAGTCACCTAACCGTCCTCCTTCATTAGCATCGTTATTATTACCACTTGTCGGTTAATAGAGCATCTGACACCTCCTGCTCGGGCAACCTGGGTCGGGGCCTCACCCACTCGGGAAGAAGGCTTTTATCGGCAACGTGGCACCCGACACCTCCCACTCGGTGGGGACCCTCCCCTCTCGGGAAGGTGATTTTATCAACAGTTACCCCCCAAGTCTTTCGTTTCATGCCGTGAGACGAAAGAGTTAAGTTTAAGTTTTAAGTTTTTTTTTTTTAAAAAAAAAAGAACGACCTCCTTTACCGACACCGAGAGGCTGAGCGCCCCGGCCTTGTTGAATTATGCCTGCCGAGGAAGGAGGGCACGTCATTATTATTTTTGAATTTGAATTTCAGATGTTTGCCTCCACGCCGTCAGCATTTAAAGCGCCTGACGCGTCAATTGTCGCGCCCGGAATGGTAATTATTGGTGTCGCCTCGAAATCCAAACGAGATCTATTAACCGAGTCGATTGGATTTTCGGTAGTGGGAACTGTTTCCCCCACCATGGTCCGCTTGGGCTCCCGGTTGCTGGCACCGGCAATCCCCGGTCACTGTGAGCCTATAAAAAGCCTTTCCCTCTCCTTCACTTCTCACTTCACTTGTTGCTTCTATTTTTTCGCCTTTCTCTTCCCCTTTTTGCTCCTCGCGTCCTGTCACCGGTGCACCCAACACCTTTCCAATATGCCTCGCAAGAGCAAAGCTAGCACCTCATCGGTGCCTGCCCGTGCGGCCGCCGAGAACGTAGCTGGGCAGCACGAAGAGGTCGCTCCCGGGGACCTCCCCGCAGTGCTCATCCCTATTGAGAACCGTCATGTCTCCCTCTTCTTCGTGCAGAGTGAATGGATCTTGCGTACGAACTACGACATCGGCAACTCGGTTCGTTTGCACTTCCAGGATCCATCGACGTTGAGTATCACGGGCGGCGATATTACTCTCTTTGAAAGGATGTTCATGGCGGGGTTGAGGCTCCCGTTTCCCGACATTGCCCGAGAACTTCTGCTTCACCTGAAAGTCGCTCCGAGTCAGATTTTTCCGAACTAGTGGAGGTACCTCTTTGCGTCGTTCATACTTTGGAGGACCGTGGTCGGGTCTCGGATGTCGATCCCGCAATTTATGAATGTATACCGGCCGGGCATGGATGCCGAGGGGGTCGTAGCGCTAGGGTCCGTCATTTATATTTCTGAAGCCCATTTATTCTAATAACAAAGACTGGGAAAAACAAGTTTTTCGGGTATCCGGCGAATGGGAATGCCCTCGGTCAATGAAAATCACTGAGTCTCAAAGGATTAGTCGGGAATGGAGGGCTCTAGACGGTAATCTGGCGAACCCCCTCGAGATCTCCGATGCTAAGCAGGAGGAGGTTACCCGGATGATCGACTTTTGCAACCGGCACCACAAAGTGGAGAATGACTTTGACGTGATCGTCACCGCCAAGTCACTGAACGATCACTTGGGCTATAAGATTCCCGAGAATAAGGTCCAGCTGGATAGGGCCGGGAGGCCCAAGTCTACGAAGAGCAAGGCTCCAACGACGTCCATCCCATCAGCCGCTCAGAGGGGGACACCGCGAACTCGGGAACCCCCTTCGCGGGCCACCAGAGTTGAAGGCACCCGCGCTGCCGCACGTGCTGCCTCTCCCCCTCGGGAAAAAGGGACGGGCAAAACCCTCTAGACTCGGGGGCCAGACACCGCCATTGTTGCCGACATCGAGACCCCCTTATTCCGAGAGGCTGGGGGGGTGGTGATAGAAATGGGCATACCGGATTCCCCTCCAGCGATGGGGGCCGACTCGGCAGGGGAATCGAATGAGGGCTACCGAAAGGAAGCACCAGATGCTGAGATCCAGAGGGATGCCACCTCACCAGAGGTTCCCGACCAGAGTTCCGACCCCGAGGTCCGTCAAACCACCCTCCCCGGTACAGCACGCCTTCGCAAGGGTGTCAGGACCAAGCGCAAGGCCGACAATCTACAGGAAGGCGGGGCCTCCAATAGGCCCACTGTGGAGGAAGGGGATGACTTCTTACTCAACGAGATCTCCCTCGCGGCCCAAGACTTTGGTCTCCCAGAGTTTACATGGCGAGGTGAGCCCCTTTCTCCCCTAAGCCCGACAGGTGGGACTCGAGTGGGAAGTGAGCCCACCCAAGAATCTCCACCTACACCCGATGCTCATGCGTGCGGGGAGGAGACCGCCGAGGAGTTCGAGGTGATCTCTCCTGACGCCCGAGCGAAAGACTTAACCTCGGGTGCCGAGGTCGATCCCCAAGCTGAGGGGCTCGGGCAACCCACGCGTTTAGACCCGAGTGCAAACGCTGCTGCGGATAGGCCTTCGGGAGAAACACCTGCCCTGAGCACTTTGGGGGCCGGGTTTGACTTTTTAGGCACCCGTCTGCTCGGCGACCCACTGGAGGCGCTGGCCTCCGTTCTTCCCGACGATCTTTTCCAAGACGTCGGGAGGACTACGCCTTTCAAGTTCGCTCAGGACAACATTGAGTCCCAAATAGCGGTACCCTCCTCTTGCTTTTGTTGTTTTTTTTTTTAGTGATAACTGTTCCCTTTTTCCCCTGGTCGTTTCTCACCTCTTTCTTCGATCCAAGGTTCTCTTCGATCCGTCGCAGCCTGGTCTAACTTTGTGGAGCACATGCGCGCCAACCTTGACATAGAAACCGTTCTTCGTCCCGAGATCAGCCGACTTGAGCACACCATGGTGTCTCAAGACGAGGTCATCGCTAGCCTGACCCAAGAGCTATCCGACCTGAAGCAGAGATACGGGGTGCTTCAGGCCAGGGCCAGAGTTCTCGAGGCTAGCCCCGCCCGTGTTCCCAACTTCTCCCCCGAGACCGGGGGGGATGAGGTAGCTCCCAGCGCCGGTCGGGCACCATCCCCCACTGAGCCGGTCAGTACCCGTCAAGAATTGGAGCGCCTTTCCAGTGAACTGATCTCTCTGAGAGACGAGAAGTTAACCCTTGTTGCAGACCTTAACTCAGCAGTCCTTGCTAAGGAAGCCTTAGTCATCGAGAAGGATGCAGCCTTGGCCGAGAAGGAGGCGGCTTCGGCCGCAAAGAGCACCGCTTTTGCCAAGAGAGACGCAGCCCTAGCTCAAAGGGATGCGGCTCTCGTGGCAAAGAACACAGCTCTCGTAGAGAGAGACGCAGCCTTAGCCGACAAGGGTCGACTTCTGAATGATAACGGCCGTATGTCGGCTGAGAAAGCGGAAGTATCAGAAGCTCTGGGGAAAGCCGTTTCTGAAAGAGAGCTTGCCGAGGCCGACAGGGACCAAGCCGTTACCGAGAGAGAATCCGCTCTCGAGAAACTGGAGGGGATAGAAAATCGGTACCAATGGATTCGGAGGAAATACCGTCATTACAAGGCCAGAGTTAGGAGACTCACCGAGCAGTTGTCTTTCGTCCCTTGGCTTCAGACTAAAGCCTGGGCATTCGGCTTTCACATTGGGTTTGAGAACTTCCGAGCTTTAGTTCTCCGCTCGGATCGACTACGAGTGTCTTATGAGAGCGTGAGCTCTCACTTCTTGTCACTTCCGAGCTCCTGTTATTCCAAGCTGATGGATCTCGGGATCGAGTATTTCCCCGATGTTGCAGACTGGAGCAAAGACGCTCCAAATCAGGAGGATGCCCCGGTCGGAGAATGCAGCCGAGATGATGATTCGGGAAACGACCATCCCGGCGGCGAGTAGACATGTTTTGTTTTGGCTTTGTATTATTTCCTTTTGAGCAAATTAAATTCATAGATTTCATTGCCTCCCTTTATTTTGAGATTGCTGAGAACAAAGAAGTTTCTTTCCTTTATCTCTTCTTTTTTTTTTTAGACTGCCGAGAACAGAGAAGTATCTTAGTGCCGGCTTCATTGCATTACCTGGGTTACTGGTTGATGCCGGTTCCTACCAGTGGTCTTACTACCCATCTTCCCTCCTAAAGAACTAAGGTAATAGTTGTTGTATTACCTTAGTTATTTTACACCAAGCTATGCCAAGTTACCCCCCTATCCTAGTGAGGGTAACCGAAGAGCTTTAAACTTACCCCCCTATCCGAGGGAGGATAAGAAAAAATTTTATGCCACGTTACCCCCCTATCCGAGTGAGGGTAACCGAAGAGCTTTAAACTTACCCCCCTATCCGAGGGAGGATAAGAAAAAATTTTATGCCACGTTACCCCCCTATCCGAGTGAGGGTAACCGAAAAGCTTTTAACTTACCCCCTATCCGAGGGAGGATAAGAAAAAATTTTATGCCAAGTTACCCCCCTATCCGAGTGAAGGTAACCGAGAAGCTTTTAACTTACCCCCCTATCCGAGGGAGGATAAGAAAAAATTTTATGCTAAGTTACCCCCTATCCAAGAGAGGGTAACCGAAAAGCTTTTAACTTACCCCCTATCCGAGGGAGGGTAAAAAAAAAATTTTATGCCAAGTTACCCCCTATCCGAATGAGGGTAACCGAAAAGCTTTTAACTTACCCCCCTATTCGAGGGAGGATAAGAAAAAATTTTAATCGCACTTGATTTTTTGCAACTTCAGACATTCCATTCAAAACATTCGCGCTTACAAAAAGAAAAGAAAGGGAATTCAACTGGAATTACATGTAGTATTTCTTCAGGTGTTCTGCATTCCACGCCCTTGGGACAGGCTTGCCTTCCCTGGACTCCAAGTGATAGGCTCCTCTGTTGTGGCATTTGACTACTCGGTACGGTCCCTCCCATTTGGCATTGAACTTCCCTTCGACCGGACCCCTCGTCATTATGTTCAGCTTCCTCAGCACCTAATCCCCGACTTTGAACTTTCTAGGATCAACCGTCTTGTTGTAGTATCTAGCCACCCGAGCTCGATAAGCTTCGTTCACCGCCTGCGCGTTGTCCCTCAGCTCCTGCAACAAGTCCAGGCATGCGCTAATCCCTTCATCGTTCTGGGTCGGATCGTAGCGTTGGACTCTGTGGCTCGGGGACCCAATCTCCACCGGTATCACCGCTTCGGTTCCGTATGCCAGTAAGAATGGGGTTTCTCCGGTCGGGGTTCTAGCTGTGGTGCGATATGACCATAAAACATCAGGGACATACTCAACCCATAGTCCCTTCCGCCGATCCAACTTCTTCTTCAATGTGGCCAGCAGGGTCTTGTTTGTAGCTTCCACCTGGCCATTCGACTTGGGGTACATAGGTGTCGAGTAATGGTTCTGGATGCCGAGTTCGGTGCACCAGCTACGGAACGGTTTTTCGTCGAACTGGGCACCATTATCCGACACGATGGAGTAAGGAATTCCGAATCGACAGATGACCAACCTCCAGAGAAAACTTATGACATTGTTGGCGGTGACGGTTGCTAGGGCTTCAGCTTCCGCCCACTTTGTGAAGTAGTCCACAGCCACCACCAAAAACCTCTTTTTCCCTTTCCCTCATGGCATCGGACCGACCAAGTCCACCCCCCACTTAGAGAACGGCCAAGGTGACAAGACCGACGTGAGTCTCTCGGGCGGGTTCTTCATCACCCGGGCAAACCGCTGACATTTATCACAACTCCGAATGAACTCCATCGAGTCCCGCGTCATCGTGGGCCAGTAATACCTGACTCTCACCGTCTTGATGGCCAGCATTCTTCCCCCAGAGTGATTCCCGCAAACTCCTTCATGAATTTCCCTTAGCACATAGTTGGCCTCCGGAGCCGAGAGGCACTTCAGTAAAGGGTGTGAGTATCCCCTTCTATACAGCATGTCGTCCACCATCGTATAGCGTGCAGCTTGTAGTTTCACTTTATGGGCCTGTTCTTTATGACTGGGTAGCTCCCTTCTTCTTAAGTATCTAATTACGTCCGAGGCCCATTCGGGTTCCGGTTCCCTCTCTCGGGCCACCTGCATCACACATTGACTCTTGTCAATCGATGGGTTGGGTTGAACTAGTACTTGCCGCTTCATTTTTGCAATTTCTTGGTCGATCGCGAAACCAACCCTAGCCAGCGCATCCGCTTGAACATTTTTTTCACGAGGGATCTTCGTGACAGTCATAGTCCTGAAACTAGATTGTAGGTCATGCACCTTTTCCAAGTATTTGGCCAGTCGGTCTCCTTGTGTGGCAAATTCTCCCGAGATCTGGCCAACGACCACTTGTGAATCGCTCCGGATTTCGACATCGAGAGCCCCTACTTCCCGCACAATTGCCAGGCCCGCCAGTACCACTTCGTACTCTACCTCATTATTGGTCATGGCGAAGTCCAATTTGATGGCATACTAGAACTTCTGCTTCTGCGGGCTTACTAGTATTACTCCCACACCGCTTCGTTGGCACTGAGAGGAGCCATCCACGTAAACTACCCATAGTGGATGCTGCGCTGGGTCCCGGGACTCCGGAGTATTGCAAAATTCAAGGAAGAAGTCGGCCAGTGCTTGACCCTTGATCGCCGTTCGCAGATGGAACTCAATGTCGAATTGCCCGAGTTCTACAGCCCAGTTGACCAGCCTACCCGACAGGTCTGGTTTCTGGAGGACCTTCTTCAAGGGGTACTCAGTTAGTACCCGGATGGCGTGCGTCTGGAAGTAAGGCCTCAGTTTCTGGGCGGACACTATCAGAGCAAATGCCAACTTTTCTATCCTTGGGTATCTCTCTTCCGCTCCGCGGAGTGCTCTGCTCGTGAAGTACACCGGCTTCTGTATACCCTTCTCTTCCCGGACGAGAGCTGAGGAGACCGCCGAGGATGATACAACCAAGTACATATAGAGGACCTCTCCTTCCACTGGTCGACTCAAAAGAGGAGGGTTCATCAAATACTCTTTTAGATTCCCAAAAGCCTCTTCGCACTTCGAATCCCACACGAATGCCTTTATCAGGATTTTAAAGAAGGGGAGGCCCTTGTCGGTAGACCTCGAAATGAATCGGTTCAAGGCCGCTATCCGTTCGGTCAGTTGCTGTAATTGTTTCGTGGTCTTCGGCGGTTGCATTTCCAGCACCGCTCGGACTTTTTCGGGGTTCGCCTCTATGCCCCTCTGGGACACCAAATATCCCAAGAATTTACCGGACGAGACCCCGAAGGTGCACTTAGCCGGGTTTAACCTCATTCGATAACGCCTTATTGTATCGAACGTCTCCTTCAGATCGGAGACGTGATCCAGGGCCTTCGCACTTTTCACGAGCATGTCATCAACGTACACTTCCACATTCCGGCCCATTTGTTTCTCAAACATCCTGTTCACCAACCTCTGATATGTAACGCCCGCGTTTTTCAGCCCGAACGGCATCACCTTGTAACAATACAGGCCCTGATCGGTAATGAAAGAGGTCTTCTCCTGATCTTCTTCCGTCATTTGTATTTGGTTGTACCCCGAGAACACATCCATGAAACTCAGGAGTTGGTGCCCAGAAGTTGAATAGACAAGGAGGTCTATGCGGGGCAGTGGAAAGCTATCTTTTGGGCAGGCCTTGTTCAAGTCGGTGAAGTCCACGCACATTCTCCACTTGTTATTGGACTTCTTCACTAACACGACATTGGCGAGCCATTCGGGATAGTCAACCTCTTG
Organism: Alnus glutinosa; assembly: GCF_958979055.1. Lineage (NCBI taxonomy): Eukaryota > Viridiplantae > Streptophyta > Magnoliopsida > Fagales > Betulaceae > Alnus > Alnus glutinosa. The sequence goes on from NC_084890.1 coordinate 125,115, forward strand.
GACGAACCCTGCTGCCAACAACTTCGAGACTTCATCGGCCACCTCCTGGTTTCTCTCGGGGGCGAAAGTCCTTCTCTTCTGCCTCACGGGTCTAAAGCTGGGATCCGCGTTCAGCCTATGCATGATAATCGAGAGGTCGATGCCGGGCATGTTTTCATGATTCCACGCAAACACGTCTCTGTTACCTTTGAGGAACGAGACTATCTCCTCCTTCAGCCTCTCGGGAAGTTGGGAGCCAATTTTCACTCTCTCACCCGGACCTCCAACTTCGAACTCTTCCAAGTCCTCTATCGGTTCCAGGGACTGTAATTGCTATTTTTCCCCTTCCCCGGCATCTTTTGTGCGGCCGGCCTTCAAGGTACTAATATAGCACATGCGGGCAGCCCTCTGGTCTCCCCTGACCACACCGACTCCTGAGCTAGTCGGAAATTTCATGCACAGATGGGGGGTTGAGGTTACGGCCCCCAAATCATTCAAGGATGGCCTCCCCAGGATAACGTTGTAAGCCGACCGCCCTTCCACAACTAAGAATTTCACCATAACCGTTTTCTCCTGGGGGCTAGTTCTCGCCATAACCGGCAGGTCAATAGACCCGATCGGGAGGACCTGTTCTCCGAAAAAACCGACCAAGGGACCCTTCACCGGGACCAACTTCCCTTGACCTATGCTCATCAACTCGAAGGCTGACTTATATATTATGTTGGCGGAACTTCCGGTGTCGACAAGGACCCTGTGTATCTTATGATTGGTGATCGCTAAAGTCACCACCAGAGCGTCTGAGTGGGGGAGCAAGACCCCAACAAAATCTTCATTTGAGAAACCAATGAGTAAGTCCTCATACTTCCTCATTTTCGGCGGTCTCTGGACCGAGTATATTTCGAACTCCTTTAGGTGCCTCGCATATGCTTTACGCGCCGCACTTGAGTCTCTTCCACCTCCAAAACCGCCGGATATTGTATGAATTTCGCTGAGGTTTTCCCGACCAGGCAGCCGCGCTTGACTCCTGCTTCTCTCTCGCCTGTCCCAGTCGGCTGGTCGGTTGTTAGGCTCCCTATCACGATCCCGGGGACGTTCCATCCTTTCCCTGGGCTCTTCCCGATATCTCTGCGGCTGGTTCCTCTATTCCTCGGGCTGGGAGTTTCGATCAAACCCAGGCGGACCCCGTTGACCTGCCAGGAAACGGACTAGCTTCCCGTTCCAGATAAACTTCTCGATTAAGGCCCGCAAGGACCTGCAATTCTCTGTGCTATGCCCCTTTGACTCATGTAAAGCGCAATAGTGGTCAGCGGTCCTCGGGTGGGGAGTTCCCACTATCTCCGCAGGTTTCTCGTACATGGGATCCACTTTAATCGCCGCTAGGACCTCTTCGATGGGCGCGTTGAGAGGGGTCCAGTTGTAATCCTGGAACTTCTTCTTGATCCCGGATTCCGTTGCATCCTGCCTCTAGTGGAATTCCTTCATTTTCTTCGGCTTCTCTCCCTGATTAGAGGTTTGGGCGATTCCTTTCCCGAGCAACGCTCGAAGAGTCTCTTCTTGGTTGATAAACTCGTCTGCCCTTTCCATGAACTCATGAAGATAACGAGTCGGCTTCCGGGCGAGGTCAGCCATCAGCGGCCCATCTTTCCTAATCCCCTGTTAAAGTGCCGAATGCACGAACTCTTCGGTGGGGCTCTCAGTGGTGAGCCTTGCTTGATTGAAGCACTGGAGGAACTCTTTAAGGGACTCATCTCGCCCTTGTTGTATCGACATCAAAGTGCCTGCCGGCTTCCTTCTCACAACTCCCGCCATGAATTGAGTTACGAACATTTTTCCGAATTCGTCAAAGTTTTGTATAGACTTCGGGGGAAGCCTTCTATACCAATCTCTGGCATTTCCCGACAAGGCCAGCGGGAAGGCGCGGCACGCCACCTCATCCGGGGTCCCCTGCAATTCGAGGTGAGCGCAGTAGTTGTCCAAGTGCTCAATCGGGTCCTCCTGCCCGGTGTAGGTCTTGATATCGGGGACTTTGAATTTCTCGGGGAGGCGGAATGAGGCCACCCGGTCAGCAAATGGGGAAGCTGACTTCTGGAGCAGATCTCCGGCTCTAGACGTGCTCCCATTATGCTGGTGCTACGCCGTTTCCGTCAGCAGGTCACACCTCTGCTCCAGCTTCTCAATAATCTCCTTGAGCTTTTTGTCCATCCTTTTCGACGTCCTGTTCTTTCGGGGTTTTTGATCCATGGCATTTTGGTTCTTCTTTCTTTCTTTCCGTCCTCCTCGACTGCTCGGTTGCATTTCTTCGTCCTGCTCTTCTCCCCCGATAGGCTGCGGGGTTGCCGAGTTCGAATCTTCCACATGGTGCCGCTGCAGTTTGGCATTCTTCTTTTCCAACTCATACATCTCCTTTTCCATCTGAGCTATCCTCTCATTAAGGATTTCCAGTGTGGGAGACGGTCTTGAGGAAGACTCTCCCCTCTCGGGGCGCTCTTTCATGCGATCCCCCCACGGGCCCCTCAGCGCTTCCGACCTCGTAGTCACCATACCGGATGCACAAGTAAGCTTCGCAAGAGCAACGAGTGGTTCCCACAGACGGCGCCAAACTGTTGATGCTAATTCCGGTCGGTGAAGCAGAAGATGCCGCAGGTGGACGCGACCGACTGACCTGCAAAAACAAAGGACGTACAGTGGGTTTCCCCAGCGGTCCTCCTCCGACGCCCAAATTAGATGAAGTATATTTTGAGAGAGAGAGAGAGAGAGAGTTCAGAACTTGTATCCAAAAAAAAAAACTCACTACCTGGGCCTCGTTATTTATAGGCAGCTGTCCTCAGGGTTAGGTAGGAATATTCCGGCTTTTAGGGCATAGTGACTCCCTGTGCATAAACAGAACCAAGGTACGCCCTTTGCAGTGATGGGCAGTTGGGCTCTTTAATGACGGAACGTGGGACTTCAGTAAATCCCAGATCTTCAGGGATTCAGTCACCTAACCGTCCTCCTTCATTAGCATCGTTATTATTACCACTTGTCGGTTAATAGAGCATTCGACACCTCCTACTCGGGCAACCTGGGTCGGGGCCTCACCCACTTGGGAAGAAGGCTTTTATCGGCAGCGTGGAACCCGACACCTCCCGCTCGGTGGGGACCCTCCCCTCTCGGGAAGGTGATTTTATCAACAACCATCATGACTAAATGGGAGGGTGGTAGTTAAACCTCCAAAAGAAGCTGTTGAAGAGGGAATTCAGAAATGGTCTAATGCTCTTATTGGTCAGTTTCTTGATAAGTCATTACCATTTTATGTGGTAAAGAGGGCTGTTGATCATCTTTGGGATGCAAATGGACCAATGGAGGTATTTCTGTTGGATAATGGGCTCTACTTGTTTCGATTTGGAAATGAAGAATCCAGAGATGCTGTTCTTGAAAAGAAGTTATGGCACATTGCAAATCGACATCTCATCCTTCGTAGATGGGGTCCAGGTATGCAACTCCTCAATTTGTCTTTATCCTCTGTTCATGTTTGGATAAAGTTACATAATTTGCCTACGGAGTATTGGAATGCTACCTGCTTGAGTAATATAGCTAGTGGGGTGGGTAATCCAATATGTGCTGACTTTGTAACTGAGGAGCAACGTAGACTAGCTAGGGTTTGCTCGTGTGCTAGTTGAGGTTGATGTTGCTTCTGATTTTCCAAAGGAGATTGATTTAATTGGTCTTAATGAGGAAGTTATAAAAATAGGTGTTGAATATCCCTGGCTGCCAATTAAGTGTAATAAATGCAGTGTTTTTGGGCATGCTACTCACACTTGTCCAAAAACTAAGAAGGCCATTTGGGTTCCTCGCAAGAAGGAGCCTACTAAACAGGAGGTTGTGAAAAAGGCCCCTGTCAAGGAGAGTTTTGGTGGAGTTGACAAGCCGGGTCCTTCTGGTGTGGAGAAATGGACTGTGGTGAATCATGCTAAGAAAACTCCCAAGACTCGTCCTATTGCAGTAGATAACAGTGTTCATTGGACAAATTCATTCCAATTGCTAGCAAGAGTTGAGGGTTTGAAGTTTGATGATACTGAGATTAGAAAGTCAAATGAGGCTCTCCAACTCATTTTGGATGAAATGGTGGATCCTGGACATTCCCTTGCAGATGATAAGGGGAAAGGGATAATGGAAGAGGGGGTTGAGGAGGGAATGAGAGATTTATCTCATTCATAAACCTACTAGTTTGGAATATAAGGGGCTTAAACCACCCTTCCAAACAAAGAGAGGTTCAAAGAATTATTAGAGAAAAAAAGATTAGCTTGTTTGTTTGCTTGAGACTAGGGTGAAGGTAATCAATGCATATTCTATTGTGTCCTCTATGCTTCCTGATTTGACTTTTTGTTTCAATTATGAGAATCATTTGCTTGGAAGAATCTGGGTAGGATGGAATCCTACTAATTTTGATGTTTCTGTCCTTGAGAAGAGTGCCCAAAGTATTACATGTGTTGTAAATTCTGTCAAGGAGAAGTTTAGATGGTTTCACACTTTTGTTTATGCTGCAAATCAGCTTGTGGACGGAAGACCCTTGTGGCAGGAACTATCTTCCATGAAAACTAAAGCAGCATCTCATCCTTGGATTCTGTGTGGGGATTTTAATGTTGTTAGGAATCTAGCTGAGAAATGGGGTTCGGATAGACTGAACTCCGAAGTGGAGTTTGATAGGTGTTCAGATGGCTAATTTTGATGTTTCAGTCCTTGAGAAGAGTGCCCAAAGTATTACATGCGTTGTAAATTCTGTCAAGGAGAAGTTTAGATGGTTTCATACTTTTGTTTATGCTGCAAATCAGCTTGTGGATGGAAGACCCTTGTGGCAGGAACTGTCTTCCATGAAAACTAGAGCAACATGTCATCCTTGGATTATGTGTGGGGATTTTAATGTTGTTAGGAATCTGGCTGAGAAATGGGGTTCGGATAGACTGAACTCCGAAGTGGAGTTTGATGAGTGTTTAAACAATTTGGAGGTCACTGATTTGAATTCTAGCGGGTGTTTTTTCACTTGGAATAATAAAAGTAAAGGGTTTGGTTTTGTTGCCAAAAAATTGGATTGAGTTATGGTTAATGAGGATTGGCTTTGCAACTTTGGGAAGACACTTGTAGATTTTTCTCCCTGTGGTGTTTCTGATCACTCACCTGCTATGATTTCAATAGGGACTTTGGTCAGTTTTGGACCAAAACCTTTTAAGTTCTATAACTACTGGCTGGAAAGTGCTGACTTTATGGTTTGGCTTTCCAATTGTTGGGGTCAATCTTTTCAGGGGTTCCCTATGTTCAGGCTGTATAGAAAGCTAAAAGCTTTCAAAGCCGTTTTGAAAGATAAGACTCTTAACTGCTATGGGAATCTTAAGGGCCGTGTGAATCATGCTAGAGCCTGCTTGGAGTTAGCTCAACTTGGTGTTTTGGAATCTCATGGGAGTGCTAACAGTTTGTTGAAGGAAAGAGAGTCTCTTCATGTCTATGTATCCATTTCAAAGGCTGAGGAGGCTTTTCTGAAACAAAAAGCCCGTAATCAGTGGCTACAATTAGGTTACCAGAACTCTGCTTTCTTCCACTGGATTCTTAAAGGGAGGCAAGCCTGAAACACTATTTCCTATCTTTTTGATGAAAAAGGGACTAGAGTGGAGGATATAGATACTATTATAGGTATGGCTAAAGAGTTCTACAATAAGTTGTTGGGTACTCAAGCCATGATGTTCACTGAGGAACATGATGCTCGTCTTCAACAGCTTATTCCTCATTCTATCTCTGCTGAAAGTGGTCTTTTACTGGAAAGGGAGATTAAATCTAGTTGGCAAAAACCAGTCGGCCTTCATACCTAGTAGGAGTATTTCTGAGAATTTTCTTTTAGCCCAGAAATTGGTCAGGAATTACCATAGGAAAGCTGGTGTTTCACGCTGCACTATGAAGGTGGATTTGATGAAAGCTTATGATTCAGTAAACTAGGACTTTATCATTAAGTGTTTGGTCTGTTTTGGGTTTCCTCATAAATTTATAAATTGGATCAAGGAGTGCATTACCTCTCCTCGGTTTTCTGTCTCTTTGAATGAGACATTGGTTGGCTATTTTAAAGGAGCAAAGGGGCTATGGCAAGGGGATTCTTTATCCTCTTACCTGTTTGTGATAACTATGGAAGTTTTTTCTAGGCTTATGGCTGATTATACCAAAGCAGGTTTGGGTTTTGGTTTTCATCATAGATGTGCTCGGTTGCAGCTCACACACCTATGTTTTGCAGATGATTTGCTCATTTTTTATGATGCTTGTCATACCTCTATCTCCATCATAAAGGCTGCCCTTTTGGAGTTTGAGATACTTTCTGGTTTGTGTGCTAATCCTTCCAAGAGCTCCTTGTTCTGTGCTGGGATTTCCAACCGATTGAAGGATGGTTTATTAGCAGATTTACAGATGAGGGAGGGTTAGCTCCCAGTCAGGTATCTTGGTGTGCCTCTTATCTCCTCAAAGCTCTCTGTTGCTGACTATAGTGCCTTGCTTGAAAAGATAACTGGCCGCATCAACTCTTGGACATCTAAGAACCTTTCTTTTGCAGGGAGGTTGCAGCTACTGACTTCAGTTCTCTATAGCTTTTACAAGTTTACTGGTCTAGTCTTTTTATTCTTCCTATGAAGATTATAAAAGAGATTAACCAGAAATTTAATCGGTTCTTATGGAATGGAAAGGATGTGAGTTCAGCTAGAGCAAAAATTGCTTGGAATGATGTCTGTTTTCCAAAACAAAAAGATGGCCGGGGGTTAAAAAATCTGGAAACTTGGAATGTGGCTTCAATGATGAGGCATATCTAGAGTTTGTTTGCAAAGTTAGGTTCTATATGGGTTGCATGGGTTAAAGCTTACTTCATGAAAGGGAGAAGTTTTTGGAGTGTAAGACTTTCCTAGAATTGCTCTTGGTGTTGGAGAAAATTTCTAAAACTGAGAGGCTTGGCTCATGGTTTCCTAATGTTTGAGGTTGGAGATAGTAAAAATATCCATCTATGGTTGGACTCTTGGCACCCTTTTCGTGTTTTGTATGATAAGCATGGTTACGAAATCATTTATGATTCTCAAAGCAGGATGGATGCTACTCTGGATTCTGTTCTTCAGAATGGGAGATGGTGTTGAAAACCAGCCCGATTTGATGCTTTGGTGGATGTGCAAAGCAAGCTGCTTGAGGTTCATATTGGTGTATTTGATAAACCGTTTTGGACCATAACTCGGAATGGCAATTACATCTGTGCTGCCACTTGGAATTTCCTGATAAGGAAGAAGGATGTTGTGGATTGGTGGAACTTGGTATGGTATCCTATGGTTAGTTCTGCATAATAGGCTAACTACTGATGATCTGTTACTTGCTTGGGGTTACAATGGAGATACGAGTTGTGTGTTTTGCAGGAGTGCTACTGAGAGCAGGGATCATTTGTTCTTCTCTTGTAGTTTAAGTTATAGAATATGGAAAACTTGCTTGCAGGGCTGTCATTCTTTAGCTACTCTTTCTGATTGGTTTGATATCATTAGAGAGGGCTACATAGAGTGGAAAACTAAGGCTTTGAGGAGTGTCCTTTGCAGACTGATTTTAAGTGCTACTGTCTATGGGTTATGGCGTGCAAGCAATGAAATAAAGTTTAGTAGGCAGCCGAGGACAGAGGAGCAAATACTAAAGCAAATTTTCTAGGAGGTTCGTTCTAGGATCTCAGGAAAAGGGAAGTTTAAGAAGTCTGAAGAAAATGCTAGAATTCGCCATGTTGGAATCTTGATTCTAGCATTCTAGTTTAATTCTAGTATTGTAGTTGCAGTCTGCTGATGTTTACCAGATCTGTCGTGTGGTTTACATATTGCTTTGTAGAGGTTTTGCTCTGTTTTTGTTGAGTTGTTTGGCAGCTGTCTTGTAGTTGCTGATCTTTGTGTTTGGTGTTTAGAGCTTTTGCTCTTGTTGTTTTGATGAAATAGTTGTTTGTATCTTTTATGTTTTAATATAGTTTCACTTATTCATCGAAAAAAAAGGATACTGCAGAGGCAAAATTGGGTTTATTCTTGATGGGATTCCTCGAACAAGGATGCAAGCTGAGATTCTTGACCAAATTGTTGATATCGATTTAGTCGTGATTTTCAAATGCACAAAAGACCACTTGGAGGTCCCTGTAAAGGAAAAGTTTCATATTTATTCATAGCAGAGTAAGCCATTGGAAGATTACTATAGGAAACAGCAGAAACTTCTTGAATTTCATGTGGCAAGTGCACCAGGAGAAACTTGACAAGGGTTGTTGGCTGCATTGCACCTCCAACATATAAATGTTGTTAGTTCTTCACAGAAGCTGACTGTGTGATCGGTTTTGTCAGGTCTTTTGACTGCCCTATTATTTTCATTTCGGTAAACTAATAACTATGAGTGTAAGAACCACATTGAGTATTGAAGCTTTTGAATGCAGAAAAATATTCCACTCAGTTTTTTTTTTTAAATAATAAATAAATCTCTTTTGTTTTTTAATTTATTTATTTTTGTTGACATTGGATTTTTTTTTTTTTTTCTTGAATGGTTTAAGAAACAGGCTAACCTCGGTTTTCATTGTTCCCCCACTTTCAATAGGAAATAGGATCCTCTCAATTTCAAATGAAATATATGCTATCCATTTTATGATCAGGATTTAAAGTTAATACATCTAATGGTGTACATGATTTCATATTATTTAAAATTTTAAAAGACGTGCCAACATTAACTTCATATACATCATTAGATGCATCAACTTTAAGTCATGACTTTTCATTTAAAATGGATAGCATCCATTTCATTAAAGAAAATGGAGGATCATATTCCCTTTCAATAGGTGCCAGCTAATTTTCCTCACTAATTAAAGATTTCATGTCACATGGAGACAACAAATAGCCCCACCACTTCGGGTTCCCAAGAATTAATATAATCATAATCAACTCTCCCTTCCAATTGTGATTGTCGGATTACTTTGTGGGGGATTGGACGGTGAAAAATATGAGGTACCGGCAATACTCAGTTTTTAAGAAAAAAAGAAAAGTTGGTCAACAATTTCGGATTAATCTAAAACATTACAAATCCAAATAACTAAATACTCCAAAACATTACAAATCCAACTAACTAAATACAAACAAATTTTTAATATATATTATAAGGGTAGGCGGTTAGTGGTTACTAACCGCCTCTGTCCACCCCTAAAACTGCTAACCGTCTCCGCCAAGGCGGCTAGCAGTTATTTATAACCTCTTTTGAAAACGGTTAGGCGGTTAACGGTTGTGGAGCGATTATAACTGCCCCGTTTGTACAGGCCTAGATTCTCTTATATTTCCCTATATCAATTAAATACTCTTTCTTTATTCTTATTTTATTCTTTTTCTTAGGTAGCACTGTAGCTACCCAAGAGTTTAGGGGAAATATAAGAAACTGATGTCAGTGATTTTTTTATGACTTTTTTCAAATTTTCCCTATATTTAGGGAAGGGAACCACCTATAGGGTATCTGCTACTAGTGCTCTAAGGAGAAGAGATGTGAGAGGTGAGAGGTGAGAAAAGAGAGAATCGAGTTTATGATTACAATAATCATATTTTGACCAAAACCTAAAACAAAGAAAAAAGTAAACAAGATCATTGAATGTAGAAAAAACCAAATCGAACCTAGAACAATGAAAATATAAACAAAAAAATAGTGCCTTATGTAAAAAAAAAAAACCAAACTTTAGAAAAACCTAACATTGGTTTCATCGGATCTAGTTGAAGAATCAAATCAAAAGGATGCATTTTGGGGAATCTCACTTGCCGGTGGAGACGGCGCCGGTGAAGGACGGCCGGAGAGAGAGAGAGCTACAACCAGATATTACCGCCGGTGAAGAACGAATGAGAGAAAGAGAGATGCAGGCCGGTGGAGACGGCGTTGATGAGGAAGGACGGCCGGCTGGAGAAGAGAGAGAGAGAGTTGCGTTGGGAGGGGAAATGAAAAAATTGTTAAAGAATTTTCAAAATTAATATGTATATATATATCCCTAACTTCGTCTAAAAGTTTTTCTCTCTAGACTTTAGGACTGAATGTGTGTTTCTCTAGTCTTTCTAAGGCTTGGAGCTGTAATCCTTCTTCTCTTGATTGCCTTTTGCTTTTCCTATTTGCTGGAGAACATGGAATCCAATCAAAGGGAGGAAGATCTGACGCATATGTGGGGGAAGTTTTCGCTTTTGGAGGAGGAGAACTGTGGGGTTTCTTTGGAAACATCTGAGATTGAACCGTTGGTGTCCAGAGGAAAGCATTACTTGATTGGGAAATTATTGGCGGACAGAGTGGTGCCAAAAGAATTTTTCAAGGCCCCTCTACTTCAGGCTTGGCGTCCCTCGGGAGAGGTTTTCTTTCGGGTGGTTGGCGAAAATATGTTTGTTGCCGAGTTTGAGAATGAATGGGATAAGTCTAGGATTATGGAAGGCAGACCCTGGTTGTTCGATGGAAATCTTGTATCTTTGGCGGAGTTTGATGGGTTAACTTCACCAGGAGAAATGGATTTTGATAAAGCAGCATTCTGGGTGCGAATGTATAACCTTCCCCTTGCCTGCATGGGGAGGGGAGTTGGTCTAAAAATGGGTGCTTCAGTAGGGAAGGTTGAGGATGTTGATATTTCAGACGGAGAGGCGGGATGGGGAGAATTTTTACGTGTGAAGATTGCTCTTGACCTGACCAAACCCTTGGCCAGAGGAAGTCTGCTTCATATTCAAAATAGATCCATCTGGATCCCTTTCAAGTACGAGAAGTTGCCCCGATTCTGTTTCAAATGTAGTGTGGTCAAGCATGACTGATTGGGATGCAGTCAGGTAGGAAGTCGCCGACCGAATGGGGGAGAGGAGGAATATCCATATGGGAACTGGTTAAGGGTTTCCACTGTTGCACGGGGAGGAGGGGGACAGTATACGAGAGTTGGAAGATATTGGGAGGAGCAGGAGGGGGAGCTTCGTTCTCCTAGGTCGGGGGGTGTTCAGCGATTCTCGGATGATGGTGGGTCTGACGGCGACGGGGCTGCCGGCGTACGAAATCCTAACCGGAATCTGAGTTGTCCTGTTTTGGGAAAATCCCAGATTTCGCGGGAGAATTTATTGTCAATGGTTATGCCCTCAATTTCTGGAACAGTTACAGAAATAAAGAAGACTGCAATCTTCTAGGAGCAACGGAAGGGATTTGTGGGGAATGCGTTTCAGTATGGTAACATGGCAATTAATGATGAAGGCCAGCTAAGAGCATCTGAGGTATCACACTGTAACGTCAAAGGAAAGGAGAAACGGGTAGGGTTGGCAATTTTTGACACGACCTGCGAACCTGACACGAACACGACACGAAAATTTTGGGTTTGGGTTTATAGTAATCGGGTTCGGGTCATAATCGGGTCAAACCGATTATGACACGACTACAACCCGTTTGTACCAAAAAAAAAAAAAAAAAAAACTGAAACAAAGAACAAACCTAGCAGCCACAGGCCCGCATCTTTTCTTTTCGGTTTTCCTTTTCACTTTCTTTCACTTAGTTTCACGCCTCCTCTCCTACGGTCTGAATCAGCCGTTTCAACTTTCACTGGTTTCATAATCATGCCTCCTCCGAAGCTCCGATCCCCAGACCCTGACTCCCTAAGCTATCGTCGACCCACTCGTCGTCGTCGTCGATCGAGCGCTGGTTGAACCGGAACGCCCTCCTGATGGCCTCGCTGAGATGGTTGAAGAAGTTAGAAGTTGCCCGAAATCCAAGTCCAATCCGAACGGTCGCCTTCTGCATCTCCTTCCTCTAATTCGTTTTGTTGTTGTGGATCTTCTTTGATGATCTTCTTTGTGGATCTTTGAGATGGGGCGTGAGAGAGGCAAGTGTACAGGATAGAGACAGAGGAGAAGGAGCAGCAGCGTTGAGACGAGGAAGAAGACGAAGTCACAAGGCACAACGGGTTACCCAGGTCGTGTTCGGGTAACTCGTTTAACAATAGGGTCGTGTTCGGGTTTGAATATTCAACCCGATTAATAATCGGGTCGGGTTCGTGTTGAACTCGAATATGTAATCGGGTCAGTCGGGTCGACACGAACCTGACCCGCTGACCCAGATTGCCAACCCTAGAAACGGGCGACCAGGGAAACCGAAATGGGTAAACAAGAAGCTGGTACTAGGCTGGAGGCCCACAATGACAAGTTGCATTCAGACTCTTCAACAGGGTCCGATCCAGATCCAGCTAGAAAAATACAAAAAGCCCAATACGTGGGAAGTTGGGATTCAAAACAGGGGAAAATGGTTTATCAATTTTTGGGAGAAGGAGGCACGGCCTTAATGCTGGAAAAGGACCCACGAGATAATACTTATTTTCCACAAGTGGCTGGGGCTACAAGTGTTGTGGGCTTCAGTGGCCACGTGAGCTCAATAAATGGCGCAAATTCATCTGATGTAACTCCCCTGCCAGCGAAGCAATCAAACAAGAAGACTCTAGAGCTTTCTCCTGGTTCTCAGAAAGCGGTCTCTTGTTCAAATAGTGTGAAGGGTAGAACGGGGTCGTGGAAGAAAAGAGCAAAGGGGTGTGTTACTGCTGTTACTAATTTGGAGCCAAATGCTAGTGGAAGAGAAACCGAAGATGCAGTGGAGTCAGCTTCTTCTGGTGAGTCTGTGGCTTCGAAAAAAGGCAGAATTTCCATCACAGTTGCTTCACACGAGCAACACCAATAGGCGGAGGCTGGTTTTCAGCCCAGCCCAGAGCTATGAAGATATTAAGTTGGAACTGCCGGGGGCTTGGGAACCCCCGGTCAGTTAGAGCACTCACTCATTTGGTGAGAACAAAGAAGCCCCATCTTGTGTTTCTTATCGAGACAAAGATGACAAAAAATAAGGTAGAATTTATTAGAATCAAGCTTGGGTACGATCAGATGTTTGTAGTTGATTGTAAGGGAAGAAGTGGGGGTTTACTGTTATTATGGAACTCGGATTCCCATCTGGACATCCAAAATTTCAGTAGACGACACATTTATGGTGTTTTTTTGAATCAAAATAAAGAGCCAATTTGGAAGCTGACATGTTTTTATGGGCATCCGGATGTGCCGAAAAGAGTGGAAGCATGGAATCTCCTTAGACATTTATCCCAACTGGATCCTATACCTTGGATGTGTATTGGGGATTTCAATGAAATCCTTGAAAGCTCAGAAATAAGTAGCATTTCCATCAAACCTCGTAGTCAAATGTAGGCATTCCAAACTACTCTAGGGGACTGCAATTTAGCTGATATGGGATTTCATGGTCCTAAATTCACTTGGTGGAATGGAAGACACAGAGCAGATTGTACTCGAGAAAGATTGGACCGGGCGGTGGCTAATCCTGCTTGGACTCGGATGTTTGATGCTGCAGAGGTAGAAGTTTTGGCTATTAGTGTTTCGGATCATCATCCCCTGCTGGTAAGTGTTTCTCATTTGGATGCCATCAAATGGAAAAAGTATCACTTCTTCAGATATGAAGCTAGCTGGACAAAGAAACAGGAGCATGGAGAAATAATTCAGAAGGCTTGGAGAGTAAAACAAAGGATGTCTGACCCTTGGAAGATGATCCACCGAAAGTTGAATGGGTGCAGGAGGTCTTTACAGATATGGGTACGAAAATCAGAAAATAACATTGCTTCCCAGATTCAGAAGAAGTCATTAGAGCTCCACTCAATCCAAATGGAGGCAAACCCAGAGACTATAGAGAAAGAAATGGTGGTCAAGGAGGAGCTGAACTCACTTATTGAACAAGAGGACCTCCATTGGAGTCAACGGGCAAAAGAAAACTGGCTGAGGTATGGGGATCAAAATTCTAAATATTTCCATACTTGTGCTAGTCAGAAAAATTGCAGAAAATATATTGAGAAAATTAAGGATATGAGAGGTAGGCTCTGTCAGTCCAAGGAGGATATTGAATGTGCTTTTGTCCAGTATTTTGATGACCTCTTCACTGCGGGAAACGAAACTGACTTGGAGCCTTGTCTGAATGCCATGGATTGTAAAGTGACTCCAGAGATGAATTCTAAACTTATGGCTGAGCCTACTGTGGAGGAAATTCACACTGCCTTACACCAAATGGCCCCCATGAAAGCTCCTGGCCCGGATGGGTACTCGGTGTGTTTTTATCAGCACAATTGGGCAACTATTCATATTGAGGTATGCTCGGCTATTTTCTATTTCTTTCGTACTGGGAAGTTGGATAGTAATTTGAATAAAACTTATGTAGCTCTCATTCCAAAATCCCAGCAACCTGAGTGTGTATATGATTTTAGACCCATAAGCCTTTGTAATGTGCTGTATAAGATTACTTCTAAGGTTCTGGCTAACCGTCTTAAACTAGTATTACCAGACATTATATCTTGTACACAGAGTGCTTTCATTCCAGGTTGTTTGATCACGGACAATATTTTGGCGGCATTTGAGACTTTACACTCAATGCAGACCCGGATGTGGAGCAAAACTGGTTTTATGGGTCAAACTCGATATGAGTAAAGCCTATGATCGAGTGGAATGGTCTTTCCTAGAGGCGGTCATGAGGAAGCTGGGTTTTGCGGAGCAATGGATTACTCTTATAATGGCCTGTGTTCGGTCAGTTTCCTATTCCATTCTTATTAATGGCGGGCCAGTAGGAAATATCCAACCTTCAAGAGGGATTCGCCAAGGAGATCCCATTTCTCCATATCTCTTCCTAATTTGTGCAGAGGCTTTAAGTGCTCTTTTACAACAAGCTGAAAGAAAAGGGATAATCACTGGTGTTCCAACTTCGCCGCGGGGTCCTAGATTGAGTCACCTCTTCTTTGCGGATGATAGTATTATTTTTTGTAAGGCGAATTCCGTAGAATGGAGAAGAATTATGAAGATTTTGGACATTTATGAAAAAGGGTCTGGCCAAAAAATTAATCTGCTGAAGACGTCCTTATTCTTTAGTAGCAACACCAGCCAAGAAAGGAAACAGGAGATTTTGAGACTATCAGGTCTAACGGAAACAAACAGGATTGATACCTATCTTGGTCTTCCTTCTTTTGTGGGTAAGTCTAAAATTCAATCCTTTGTATTTATTAAAGATAGAGTTTTGAAGAAGATCAATAATTGGAAAGTTAAATTCTTGTCCCAAGCTGGCAAAGAAGTGTTGTTAAAAGCTGTGATTCAGGCGATTCCTACATATAGCATGTGTGTTTTTCAACTTCCTATTACTTTATGTAAGGAGATTAACAGTTTGATGCAGAATTTTTGGTGGAATCATATGGCACATAGCTCTAAAATTCATTGGATGTCTCGAGAAAGAATGGGACGCTCCAAAGCTGTGGGAGGTCTTTGATTTCGCGATTTGGTGCTGTTCAACCAAGCCCTTCTAGCAAAGCAAGGATGGAGGCTAATCCAAAACCCTTCTTCTCTTTCAGCACAAATCATCCGAGCCAAGTACCATCCTTGAAGCTGTTTTATGGAGGCTCCCCTAGGCTCTTAGCCTTCCTTTGTTTGGAGAAGCATTTGGAATTCAAGAGAATTGTTGTCGCAAGGCCTAGTTTGGCGTGTGGGAAATGGATGTAATATTAAAGTGTGGGGGGACCCTTGGCTCCCAACTCCATATACTTACAAGGTCCAATCTCCTCCCTGAATCATTGATAGTCAATCCATGGTGACCTCCTTAATTAATCATTCCTCCAAGAACTGGAACGAGGACTTACTTAAAGAAGTCTTTTCTGAAGAAGAAGCAAAAGTTATTGCTAACATTCCACTCAGTCCTCTACTCCCCGAAGATAGAATGATTTGGCATGGAACTGCAAGCGGGATTTTTACAGTGCGGAGTGCATACCATCTGGGCAAAGAATAACATGAGAGAAGAGCAGCCCAATGTTCCAACGGGAATACAGGGCAGGACGTGTGGAAGACTTTATGGGCAATGGAACTGCCTCATGCTGTGAAAATGTTTGTTTGGAGAGCTTGCCAAAATATTTTGCCCACTCGAATGAATCTATACATGCGAAAAATTATAGAAGAAGCAAAATGCCCATGCTGCGAAGTAGAAGATGAGACTTTAATTCATGCCCTCTAGACCTGCCCAATTGCCCAGGATGTTTGGGGAAGCAAAATGTCTCCTTTCCAGAAGTGCTATGTCTCAGAGGTGTCTTTCAAGGAGGTGTTTGAAGACGGAATTCAACGTTATAGCAAGGAAATTCTGGAGCTGTTGGTAGTTGTGGCCCGTGGAATCTGGTTTAGGAGAAATAATCTAGTTTTTGAAGGAGCCTTTTCCCACCCAGATGATGTCTTCTCAGCTGCTATTAACTTCATTCGGGAATATAAGGAGAGCTTGGTAAAGGACAAGCCATTGGTGCAATCTGAAATGAATCCTGGTATTAGAAGAGACACAGCAACGTGGAGTCCTCCCCCGTATGGCTTCATAAAAATTAACTGGGACGCGGCTATTAATAAAACAAAGGGATGGATTGGTATGGGTATCATTGCCAGGGACTATTTGGGAAATTGCTTGGGAACCCGGAGTCTTACAAAAATTTTACAGGCAGATGCAAAGACTGCAGAATCTTTAGCAGTGTTGGAGGCTATTCAGTTTGCTAAAGAAGCTGGTTTTTTAGAGGCTATTTTTGAAGGAGATGCAGCCAATGTTATTGAAGAGATAAATTCAGATCCTCCTTATTTGTCGCGTGCAGGCCATATTCTCGAAAGTATTCATGTTGAGCGGCAAAGTTTACATACATGTAGTTTCAATTTTGTTTTTCGTGAGTCCAATTATGCAGCACATTGTCTTGGTAAAGAGGCTGCTCGTATTATGTGTGATTTGTGTTTGCTGGAGGATACTCCTACTAGTATCTCCAGTATTGTTCTTAGGGAAGCTATTTCTCCCTAGATCCTTTTTGAGGGTCAAGTATTTTTCGTTTGGTGATCAATGAAGAGTATGAGAATTTTTGTTCAAAAAAAAAAAAAAGGAAGGTGTTAAATAAGCATTAAATGAAGATAGTCTCACATGGGAAAAAGAGAAACTATAGTTGACATTTATAAGGCCCAACACACTTTAAGCATTTAAAGTAATGCTTGGGTGTATACTCTTACGTGTATACTCTAGTACGGTGCGAAGCACCGGACGCACACACGCGCGCGCGCGTGTGGCAGTGGGCTGTAGGGCGCTAGTGGTGCTTTGATGGCACACTTGGCACTTAGCTCAGAGCGATCTAATCATGACCTTTCAATTTTGGATTGTCATGATCAATCGATCTGGTGGTTTAATCTAAACCATAGGATGCTTCTTAGGTAGATCCAGTGGTTGGATTTATTGGACCATCACTAAAATAAACTGTAAGGTCAAATCACATTTGATCTAATGATTGAGATTAATTAATAACGATCTAATTGTTATTATTAAATAATCATAGACAATTATTTGATCTGATGGTCATATTTAAATGTCTGTTAAAATAGCAGTTTATGACTGTTACTTAAGCAGTTATGGGCGGTTGGATTATCAATTATTTTCAATATAATGCAGAAGTAACTGCTGTTCAGTTATCAAAAAAATACAGAAGTAACTGCTGTACAGTGATTAATAAAAGAGATAACAATTTTTTTTTTTTTTTTTTTTTTTTTTTTTTTTTTTTTTTTTCTACAGTTCTTTTTTGATACCTTCTGGATTTAAAAAAAAAATAAAAAATAAAAATCAAAAGTCTATGTCTGTCTCTTGATATAATAGAAAAATCTAAAAGTGTTCGGGTTTAATTTCGTTTGTGCAAAACACAATTAAACAAACATATGATTCTGGGCTCTATTGTATCATGGAGAAATATTTGCTGTAAACCCTTTACATATCTTTCTGGTGGGGGCAAATAATATTTTAAGGAAAGCGACATTGTAACGCGCTTTAGAAACATTTCATTTTTCTGCATTCGTTTACTTTTTCCAACAAAAATTTCCCCTCCCAACGCGGCTATAGATCCAAAAGAAAGAAAAAATTTAAAAATTTAAACTTAAAGCCACGTAGAACGGGTGGGATAAGAGTAGGATGGTGGTGTATAAAGAAGCATTTCTCGCGAGTCTTATTTCTTTCTTCCTTTTCTTTTCTATGGCTAGTTGCTGTTAGCATATTTTTTTCATTTTACTTTTTCTTAGTGACAGATATTTAGGTATATTTTAACTTTTCTATTCATACATATTTGGGTACCAAACTTCACTATAACATTAACTAAAAATTAATGCAATTGTCGTGTAAGTTATGCATATTACCTTCATTTATTTCGTGCAAAACACATATGGTATTCTCGTTACCATTTTTCTATATTCCTCCCATAATTATAAATATCATATCAAATTTGTAGTTAAATGATAACAACATTTGTTTATAGTATTCTAACACTGGTTCTCTTTTTATCATTTCTATAAGAGAAATTAAGTGAGAGGTTAAAAGAAAAAGACTGGGTATGAAGCGGGTTTATTCGATTGTTGTGTTGTTAACTTGGGTTTGTGTGCTCTCCATCTTTTGATTTTTCATTATTTGAACTTGAAGCAGGAGATGCATATGATATTTTCAACCTTTAGCAAACCTCTAATCTAATCATCCCGTTATTGTAGAACATTTTGATTATGTAATCTGGGTGTGGAGGATACTTTTTAATGTTACAATCTTTAGGTTTTTTTTTTTTTGGATGGAGGTGACATTAACGTTACATGATGACTGGCTTCGACGGAATCTGCTCCGTAATATTCCGTCCACTGCCCTAAACAAATTACAAATATTCCAGCAATCTCGTCCTTTCCTCTACCTTATTTTGAAAAGTAAGTCTTTGGATTTCTTTTTTGTTGTATTTATGTCACGAGATTGAGATGGCTAAGAATGAGTGGGCGAGAGAATAATAACTACCCCGTCCCTTTGTTTTTCTAGTCTGTTGTGTCCATTCCGGTGCTGCTGATTGGCTGCCAAAACTTTATTTTAAATTGAACCAAAAGTATAAAAACAACTGGCCTTAATTGGCCTTGTCAACTACGTACCGTTTACCATCTTTCTTCGGGCTATATTTTATTCAGCACCAGGGAGATCGAGTTCCAAATGTAGAATGCCCTTTATTTTGGACGGGCTTCCTTGTGCAATAGGGCAGTCTATTTGGGCTCCATTTATTTGAGATAGAGGTGAGATTCAGGCTGATCTAACATCTATCGGAGCAAGCAAGGTGGGGATTCATTCAAGCTGTTCAAACAAACACCTATATGGCATGGGATCTAAATCTCTTTATTTTGGTAAGAGTATTGCAGTTAATTAGTCTTGGTATCAAGTCCCTTAAGATGCTCCATTATTAATATTATTACCATTGGAAGCCGGCAGCACTCCCGGTCCCCACCCCACCAGACGTGTCACATTCTCCTACCTCACAACTGGCGTATATCTATTATCTCTATCAGCCTCCTCTGTCTATTTGGTTTATCTTTATCATACGGAAGTGCTGTCTAAAAGAGTTATAAAATATTATCTGTTCGTCACTTAGGACTGCCTCTCCCCTGCACTTAGCAATTCTCATTCAAGGACCACGTAATTAAAGAGCTACAAGCCTCACATTGTCCAATATACCGTCGCCTTACATCAAAAACTGTTGCTACTTAATTTCGTTGGTGACATTGCAGTTTATTTTTTACACCCATTTTATACGGATTAATAAGTGGTTTCTCATGTCAATAACTTTTTTATTATTATTATTATTTTTTTAAAAAAAAATCACTTAAAACACGCCACATTAATATCATTATTCAAAAATATTCACTAGGCCTCTAGAAGCAATCAAGGATCTTGAGCATGCAAGATTCGATCAGAGCACCATGATGGTTTTTCAGCACTAAAATTCAAGAATTGCCTCAAAATCTACAACTGTCAAATTTACAGAACACATGATTTAGTATAATCGGAGGCAAATAGGTTTAAATTTCAAAGGCACTGGTGTTTCGAATTTACACTTTTTGACAAGTTGTTTTCACCTCTGTTCCTGCCAACTTTATGGACAACAGATGAAACTTTTACAATTATGTTCCTCTTATGACTGTAACGCAGAGGACTGAAAAGAAGAATTTCACTCAATCATAACAAGATGAACACTTGAGCTTAATTTTCCATGCTACATGCCGTACCCAGTGATGGCATGGGGGTTAACTTGCCCTACATTCATGTCCTGGGATTTCATCTTAGCTTCACCCCAAATCAAAGATGCAGTGGTTGAGTCCAAGTTTACTTAGACATGCATCATCAATCCCAACAGTAACTGAAGTATATATCGTCTCTTAAACAACTGGATGACAAGAATAAGAAAAGAGAGAATTATCAATTCAAATTCTTCATTGCAATGGTAAGGGTATATATTGCACATCTCAGTGGTGTTTTAAGCTTAGCAGCTCAATCAAGTAACCAGACTTAACATTGGCCCTAGATGACTGAAATCGTCTTCTAAATGGTTGTTGATTCGTATAGACATACATAACATACAAATCTTTGTTGGGTAAGTTGGATGAAGTCAAAGCCTGTAGCCATGTAAATGCTTAGCCCATCTTCTAGCCATGTAAGGATCGTGGTAATCCCAACTTTCAACGCTACTAGTCCTCCCACCAATGCTCACATCCCTCCCTGCGCTTGCTGTTGCATTACTTTTATCCCCTACACTCACTACAATTTCCCCTGTTCTAATGCATTCGTCAACTTCACCCTCCACGTAGCTATATCCCACATGAACATCTCCATACTCTCTCAAGTCTAATGCAATCCTCATTTCTTCACCACCTTTTAGTTCTTCAATCCTTATGATTCTACAATTAACTTCCTCCCCAATTCTCAACTGGATATCTCTAATGACGCCTCCTAACATTCTTAATAGGAACTGTTCAAATTCATGCATGACGAACCCATTTGAAGTGCCAAATCCAAACCCCACATGAAACCTATGGATTGGAATGGGCACTTCCATATTGATGGCAAGGCAAGATCGTGTTGGACTATCAGACAGATGCAGGATAGAGGACTGTGGATTTTTGTGGACACGATCTTCAAGTATCTTAATCCCCTTTTTAAGCCCTTCAAATGGATCTGCTTGCCCCATATAGAATAGACGATCAATGACTTGTAGGGCAGTCCGCTTTCCATAGGATGTCATGCGCCTAAGGGGAAAGGCACGTGGTACAGCCGATGAGTAGGTAACAATGGCTAAACGATCAATGGGTCTAAGGGAGAACACCACCAATGCCATCGATTGCTTGAGCAGCCTCAGGTGTGGCCCATTGGGGCTTGCAACCAAGACCAAGTCAGTTGCTTGTTGATGTGCCAACTTCACTGAAAGAAAAGCTCGATTTGAGGAGGTGCACATAATATAAGGTGTTTGCCTGTTAGGTGACTGCAATAGTGATGATGAACCGCAAGTCAATCGATGTAGGGGTGGATGGTATGGGCATGAGGTGCGACTACTAGTCATTTGCATAGATGAATGAAAGTTGGGAGGCGCACTAGGTGGAATGGGCAGTAAAGAGAGATAAAGGCGGGGACGATTAGGCAAGTGATCGGGCTCAATAGGGTCATCGTTGTCATAGCGGGCAGAGCGCAAGAAAGATCGCCTGTGGACACGGAAAGTAGCAATGGAGTCATCAAGGAGTCGGAGTATGGGATCATTTTGGTTGCAAGAAGAGAGTGAAGCATAAGGAGGGTTCAGGCTGCGAGGCAATTGGGTCCAATGGGCACGACAAATGGGGCAGGTGACACTACCATGGCGAACATTAGAGGAGATGCAAGCAAAGTGGAAAGCATGAGAGCATTGGGCTGTGAATATTGCTTGCCCTCGGCTGCTTCCCCTGCTGTTGTAACTCAAAGGATCTAGACATATTGCGCACAAGTTCTGCCACATGAATCAACAAAGATGAAGGTATTAAATCAAGGGAGACACAATTTAAAGTAATAAGCAGATAAATATGACAAAAGCTCAAAAATGAAATACAATTGCACTTTTCCTTTTAGAATTGATAAATGGTTTTCTGGATATCTACCTTTTATTCTAGTCTATGTCTATTATAACAAATTCCATAATTTCATGGCAACTTTCTAAAAGAAACCCAGAAAAGAATCCTATTCTAAATGCTAATGGCCTGAGTTTATACAAAACAATTTCACTGTATAATGATGCTATAGAGCAAGTGATCTAGGATGTTCTAGTGGAGTAATACAGAAACTGTTAATAATTGGGAATATAAAAATAAAAAGAAGTAATGAGAAAGGCTTGGCAAGATAATTAGCTTTCAGCAAAAACGAGCCAGAGATATGATTACAAGTTTTTCTGAGATAGGGACAATTTCTTTTAAGTTTGGGGATTATGTTTTGTTGGGTACTGATCCACAACAATTGTCCCATTTGTTTGAAGGCAGAGGACTAGTGAAAATCCTACTTAAATATGATGGAGAAGAAATAGTACAACTTCAGGTTTGGGCACTCAAGGTGGTGTTTTGTGGTTGGTAGATTCAAAATTCAAGACAATCATATTGAAAGAGGTAAATGTAAAATTGGTAGAGGATGGGTAGGAATTTCACCCTTAAATAGAATAGTGGTTGAGGAAAACGTCATAATGATCGAGTGCTTTGGGCAGGTGGGGCTTTCAAAGTAGGTTTTGCCGTCCACATAATAGTGGATTCTTCAACCGCTCCCTCTCTCTGGGCCTAGGCATCATCAATCAACATCCACCAGGATCCCCTAAATTCTTCTTAAATTTGAGATTCTCAAATTTTTTAATCTTAGCCGTCCATTAGATCCAAAGTAGAAAACTATCCAAAACCCTCTTTCTCTCTCTATTAAATCTCTCTCTCTCTCTCTCTCTCTCTCTCTCAAGTTGGAATGTCGAACAACTCAATCGGTATAGTAATTAACCCAGAAGTTTCCGGAGAACTCAAAATCCGTTGGGAAAGTCCACAACAGCCGCCGGGAAAACTAAAACCACATAAAATTTCCAGATTTCGCCGGATACATGCAGACGACAAGCACCCACGCCACAAACAATGCTGGCGAGCACTGGTTCCGGTTGCAACAGTGATGGGAATCACTACAGACGCCGCCGGAGACCATAAAAGAAAAAGAAAAAAAAAAAAGGAGATTGTGGGATGGGGAATGGATACCTTAGAAGCAGGGACGTTGTTGGTGGATGATTCTGATTCCTCCGCAACATCTTCTCCTGTGCTCTTCTTTGCATTTGTTGGAGTCACAGCTGAAGAATCCGAGATCTGCCCAAAACATTGAAAAATAACAACATAGAAACCAGACCCAGTTGTCATTATTCATATATACGGTCTTGCCTTTCTTAAGATTTACAAAGTAAAACAAACTCTTGAGAGAAATCTGCATAGAATAAAAAACAGAAAAGGGGACTACTTTGGGTCGTGAACTTGTGATGGCAATCTTTGATCAGAAAGTGAGAAATGGGAGGAATGGAGAGGCTTTGCTTACGGTTTGAGTAGCGCTAGTGGTATGGAGGCCCCCTAGAGCTTTACTCCTGGAGAAGGAGCCGCACGCATATGCTGCCGCAACCACCACCTTCCGAGCTGCTTTTCTCAGTTTTGATGTTGCTCCTCCTCCTCCTCCTTCTCCTCCTCCCATCCCTTTTATTATATCTTCTTCTTGAGATGCTTTGAAGTCTCTAGGACTTGAGAATTGGAGGAAAATAAAGACGCGGAGTAGGATGGGCAGACAAAGCTCTGTGCCAAGTCTGCAATTTCAAATTTGTCACAGGATCCCACCTCTGGCTGCTCTTGCTGAATTTGAATTATTATTCTTTTCAACACACGATGTTCCCTACGCACACACACATATATATATATATATATATACACACACACACACAATCTCTAGTACCTGGAACCCTGTACATTGCTTGTGCGTGTATACTTTCTCACCAATAAATATTCGGATAAACTTCCTCTCTGCTTTTTACTACTACTTCTCTTTTGTTTTCTACCATTTATTTCTATCTTTAACCTTTTCTTTTTCCTTCTCTCTCTCCCTGTTTCCTTTTCTTTTAATAAAATAGTTTGTTTTATTAATTGTGGTCCCTCTATTTTGATCCATCAAGGATGACCAAAGCTCAAAGAACTTTCAAAACAAAAGTCCTAGAAACTCGAAAATGCCGAGTGCATTCATTAAAAGGATACTATTGACAGTATTGAGACCTTGGGGAATCTCTCTTTTGCGACTGACATATGGGAAAGCTTTCAACGACCCTCTTCTTCACATCAAAAGAATGAAAAGAGTAAAGGTCCCCAACATCTAGCTATCCTACAAAGCAGAAATATGTTTGATTTTTTTTTTTCTTTGATATATAGATCAAAAAAAAGTTTGACTGATTACATAACTATTGTGCATCTTTGACCCTTTCAAATCTGTTCAAACGGGTCGAAGTAGATTATGAATGATGAATTTGTTAAAGACAGGTTATGTCTAATTTTTTATTTTTTTTTCCTATCCTTCTTTAGTTACATCATTTTCTTCCTAATCCATCATCATCCTTTCGTATTTATTTGATCAATGTCCAATGATTCGTCCAGCTATTGATTGGTCAAGCTGTGGCATTTTATGATAACTTGATGATGTTTAGTGGAGGAATAAATAAATAAAAATAGTTTAGGTGTACCTTCTTCCCTTGTATAGTTGTATGTAATCTTAATCATAGGTAGACTTGTGACCAGATTTGATGGTGTTATCGCTTACCAAAAACCCTCTGTTACTACTTTAATCTCTGTTCAATCACTAATGGATGACCACAATGCCTTGGTACTTGATAATTTTTATAAAAAACAGAGCAATTTTCAAGGGATGAACTGTTAGATTTATGCAAAGGTATTCTCATTTTGTTCTTAACAAGTGTGAATTGGTATAGAAAAACATACCTCCATTATTGTTGGAGAAATGTTAGACATCTTAATACTTTTTTTTTTCTAAAATTTGGTTCCAACATGATGTGTCATAATCCTATGAAATTGTGGCACATTTCTCAAAATGATAGATCTCATGAGATTGTGACACATTATGTTGGAATCAAATTTTTAAAAAAAGTGTTGGCGTAATGAGTCTGGCATGCTCACAAATAGCCACGGCCAGAGAGTGGTTGGAGGTCATGGACTGTGAGTCAGCCGGTGACTCAGCGTATGGAGTATTCTCGGACATTCTAGAAGAATAATTAGTTTATTGCTCATTTACTCTTTTACCCCTAGATTCCATTTTCTGTTTTAGAAGGCAGTTAGAAGAGAGAGAAGGGATGACACTCTGCTAGATTGATTCCACCAGACCATTTATAAATAGAATGCTACAGTAAGAGAAAAGGCAGAATTGATACTTGAAATATTGTATTGTAAGCTTCACCTTGAGAGTCAGAGCTCTTCAGTAAAATTCCTCTGCATTTGTCTCTTTTTCCTTGCATTCTTGCTTGTTAATCGTCCCTTTCATTAAAAAACCCACCACAGTTGGAATGTCTAGCATTTATCTTCTTGTTGTGGAATGGCCCCTCTAGTGATCTTTATTGCTTCAACTGTTGTATTGATAGCTGTAAAACAAAGAACGGTGTATTTTGTGCGTGTGTGAAGGAGTAGTCTGGTACTCTCTACTTTTAATTGACTGAATGCACGGTGATAATAGAATTCAATGGACTAATTCTATTTATACACGGAATGAGAATATAGACTTTCTCATGTGCCCAAAAATTGGCCTGCCCATCGTGGGTCCAAAACAAAAATGACTATGCTAGTCCATTCAAAAAGGAAAATAAACACAACATGAACCAAATGCTTCGGTGACTAGAATAGAAAGCTCAAATTGTAAGAGCCTTTTTCAAGAAAATTCTCTTCTTTTATGAACAAACACATGCGATCCACAAAAACAGTCAATTTAATTTCTTTTTTAATAAACCAGAACATATTTCTCGTGTATAACCCGTCTCCAACATTATGGGAAGAAGCTTCTCTCGAAGCAGTCCATAAATTTATTCATCCTGAGGATGATATTTGTCCCCAACAAAGAATACATTACTCTTGAGTCTTGCCCTTCACTTCTATCCTACTAAAACCAGGAACTTTCTTTGGATTCCTCTCTTTCATCTTCTTCTTCACTTGTGAAAACTCACCCCATTTTTTGCATGCCTCAAACATTAGCTTTTGCTCGTTATTTTACAAGAGGAGATGCTATTTGTCTTAATACCATTGAACTCCTTTAAGCCCAAGCAAACACCTGATTTTTGAGGAAACATGTTATATAACCAGTGTTGGCATGTCCAACATAGATCAGCATCGGATAAAAACTGAAGAGAAACAAAAAAGAAAGAAGAAAAGTAAGTTCACCCTTTTGGGATGGATCCCATGCATGATGCTGAAGAAACAGCTAGCGGCTTCGAGAGCATTTGTCTGGGATTGTTTTCCTGCGTATTTGTTATCTCCCTGTTGATGAAATCAATACCTCTATATATCAAGAAGACGAGAACTTTTTTTGACTATATACTAAGTATCGATATTTGGGTCCGAATTCTGTGAGGATTTTCCTCAGACATATGATGTGACAATACTGGAGTCACAAAGAAGAAGTAATCCAATGCAAGAGCAATAGAATGAGGAAAGGAACTAACTTGAAAATAACTTTTGGGTCCAATGGCCATCCGACTCTTAACGAACGATGTATTTACATGTGGTCGAAGTAGGAGTATATATAGATTTGTAGAGGGACAGACGCGAGAAAGAAAGATAGAGAGCATACCAACAAACAGCCGACCTTCGTTCAATTGTCTCTAACTAAGAAAGGCTTTAGATGTACGTTCTCCGAGTGAGGAGTAGCTAATGCTAATATGCATAGCTAGCCGTCGATAGTTCAACGTTCAGAATCAAAAGTAGCAGCAGCACACTGGCACCACGGAAGCCTCAACTTGAAATATGCAGACAGAAATTCGTTTGGCCCTTGATAGGAGTTTTTGGTAACGCCACGCAAGCAACTATGGTAAATGAGAAAGGATTGGTTTTCGTTTCTGTTTTTTCTTTTGATTCTTTTATTTTTTTCAAAGTCATGAATGAAATTGGTCCTATTGAGCCTCAACCAGAGAAAAGCCATTTTATCAAAATAAGATTTTATAGAATTAATTAGTGAATGTGAATTTTTAAATGACGTAGCACCATGTATACGATTAGATTTAACAAAAATAAATATTAAGCATGGAATGATTCTTCTCCATTTCACTTGAAATATGTGGGGCGTCTACTAACGGATACGACATTGAGCATGTGTTGCCCTCTGTTAGGGTATTGCTCTCGACATCTTTGGTTAAGTGACGCATATTGATGGGGTATGGTTCTGGCCAAGCTTGCCACCAAATTCCTCGCTTTCTACTAAGCTGTGGTCATTAGTTGGTGTCGTGTCGAATTACGTACTTACTGGTAGGTTAAGAACGTTATCGAGTTCCTTGTCGAGAAAAATGAGATAGTTATTCTTTGCACCATACTCCCAATCGATAGATAAGCAATTGGCTCCTTAGCTCTTATGACTTAATCAAGTTTTGTGGTTTGGGCTTGACTACCCCGATCCAAATTGTGGACTCCTGGGCGGCATTCTCGCTGGACGGATGAATATTCGGCATATAATTTATTAAAAAATTATTTCAATTTTAGAAAGTGATAAAATTGGTTCTTGAATTTTTGAGACTAAATGCTCATGTCCATCAGAATATATTGAATCTGGCTACAGGGTACATCATGATACAATTATTAATAATATTCTCTTATTTGTCTCAATTGATCTCGACAGGTTTAAAGCTTAGAACACCACCACCTCTATTTTGCTATTTAAGAAGTCGTAGCCTGTAACAAAGGTATATACTCTTGCAATTTTTGCCACTAATTATCATCTTTTATCGAATATTTAAAGCTTTGATGAATGTTGGGGGTATTTATCAAAACTTACTGTTTTTTACGATTTTTGTATTCCTTCTAGTGATGATATACAATCAATGTTTGATATATTGACTCCATGAATTATGGTAGGATATGAATCAATGGTCCTTAAATGTGCACTTATCAATTAGAATTTGCAAGTAGAAGCTAATAAATTTCATATTTGCAACATACTACCATTTATGAATACTAATGAGTACTTTTATCCGCGAAAAGACAATTGCACAGTTTTCTTGTAATCCCAAACTTGCATGTTGACGGGTGTACACGGTCAAATATATGAAATATTATTTATTTGGTAAAACTTTTAAGAATTAGTTAAGAATTTTTTCAAATTTCAGATCGGAGATGTGAGTGGAATTTCTTGTGGCACGCACCCCGATGGCATTCTAGTGAACAAGTATGGTCGTAGGATTGTTTTTGAGGTTGGATGCTCGGCTCTCTAGTGTTATAAGTGGGAGGGAATGTCATCGGTTGCTTGCTAGATCGGAGAATATGGTGAAAACTGTGTTTAGTAAGATTGGGAGAAAATGATACTCCTCCATGGTTGGCGGCAAAGAACAAAGTTTTCTCTTGCAAAGATACTTGGGAGGCTATTTGAGAGAAGAAACCGATGGGAGAATGGAGCATGCTGCCTTATTTGACATCCTCTTACTAGTTTCCATATAATTTTGGCAAAACAAACATTCCAAGTTCCAAATCCCCCAAAACTCCCCATTTCAGTATTTTATCCCAAGTAGTTAAGCTATCTTTAAATATGTAAGCCATAAAAAAGAAAGCATATCCCAGAGATGAGAGATCACCTTTTCTTTGAGTTGAGTATTGTCCTAGTAAGAGGATTTGAAGTGCTGTCATGACTAAGTGTATGCTTCTGTATGTCCCCACTGATTAGGATTCCATTGTTGGACAAAGTTTGAAGTTGTGGAAAGGGAATACATTATGTGCTACTCTTTGTAGGCTTGGCTTGGGGGTGCGTCGGTGTATAATATTTGCAAGTTTCAAAATGATTTGAAAGTGGTGCTTGTTATTTGAGGAGAAAATAATGAAAAATATTTGTTGGGAAGTTCAATCTCGCATTATGAGTGGATGAGAGTTTAATTCCTGACTTGAGAATGAGGCTATATGTTTGAATTGGGGTATTCATCAGCAGGTTCTGAATTGAGAAGAGGTGTGATCTAGTAGTATTCAGATTGTTTTTTTTTGTATTGTTGTTGGCAAATGAGTTGCCGGTTTGTTTTGGCTGGTTTGGGTTTAGATCCTCAAAGAGTGAGGATTGTTGTGAGTGTTCTTTAGGTGGGAGGGTTGTAAATGTGTTGATTTCTAGAAGTCCATCTTCGGGAATGAATTGTATTTTGTTGTTGGTGTTATAATTTTTTTTTGTTCATTCATTAAAAAAAAAAAAAAAAAAAAAAAAAAAAAAAAAAAAAAAAAAAAACTTTAAAGAAGAATAGTTCAGTAAATGAAAAGCATTTTGTGATGTAGAAGTCTGATCCATTAAAGAAGCCATCATAACATCAGAAGAGTAGATTGACATCTTGAGGAACGAGGCTACAACAAAGATTGGGGCTCGAGGATTGACATTTGACACGAGCGAGAATTGAATTTGTGAAGGCTCAAGTGAATCGAGGGAATGGTCCAAGTGCTGTCAGTCTTATTAAATTACATGCCATAACCAACCAACCAACCAGACAAGAGACCTTCCCCATGAAAATAACTGGAAACCTTTGACAAGATTCTGACCCTTAATCTGGCATATGCACAAACCTAGGTTGACGAATTCAATCAACCTCCGAGACCCTTGACTTTCTTTTTTCTTTTTTTCTTTTAAAAAAAGAAGAGAACAAACAAAAATATGATGGATTTTTGTTTTCCAAGCAGTAGAACACTTACTCATGACTCAACACAAGGAAAGGAGCATAGTGCTCTGACAGATGAGCCCTATTCTTCTTAAGGGGGCCCACGCGACCACGGATTCCATGACCACGGAGTGTGTGCTGTAAGTAATGCTGTTGATAGTTGAGACTGATGGGGGAACCCAACAAATGCCGTTTGAGAAAGATGGAGAAAGCGGGCCCCAGCCCCCACCCACCACGTGACTACGCGTCGTGAATACCACCAGTCCATGTCTTTTACGTAATTTTAAACTACTCTACTACTAATTAGTAATTGCATGCGACTGCGACAGCCTCAGCCAGTCCGCCTGTCCCCCTTTCCCCCCCCCCCCCCCCCCCCCCCCCCGCTTAACTTCCTAAATTTAAACACTCACTCATAATCAATCATTTTACAACCACCACCACCATTCAATATTTTCTTCATATCAGAGATTCAGAGCACCGCAAAAGTATCGGGCATAGATCAAGACGTAACACGATGCCTTCGTCTAAACTAAACAACAATTCCGAGCTACATTTGAATCATTATCAACAAGTCAAAGAAGACCGGAAAATCCCATCAATTCATCATTACTTGCGGAAAAAGAAAGCACACTGGACGGTGCAAGTCTGCTTCAAGAATTGCAATCTAAAAGAAAATCATATACATGACCAATAAGATGACATGCACTCTAGTGATTACCCAAAAATCTAGCTTTATATCATTTACAAAATACACCTGCAGTTCTGCAGAGAAGTAACTCAGGATACCAAAACTAAATGCATCCTGCTTTGGGGCTCCGTCCCACTCTTCTAACTCAATATTTAAAAAATAAAAAACAAGCAGATTAAAATGTATGCAGAAAGAATTAAACTCAGAAGAAAAAAAAAAAAAAAAGATCCTACACAGGGAGGGACGCAGAACCTGTAAAATTGAATGGCCACGTACATAGATATTGTTGAGGACAGCTGCTGGGGTATCCTCATCTTGTCAAAAGATTAGAAAAACCACGAGGACCATTTTATGGATTAATGTTGCACTCCCGCAAATATGTATGGTCATAATCAATATATCTTGTCCAGTAGTTCCGGTACTTGGGAATGCTTATCTCAAGCCATGGTTTCAGGTTGCCATTGAAGTGTACGACAGCTGCTCTTTCAATTTCCTTCTGGTTGACACTAGGATTGTAACCAAGGCCTAGCACGTGCCAGGAACGATCAAGTGGATAAGTGCGCTTCCAAAATGTTATGAGACCAGGTGGCAAGGTTCCCAACTTCCACAACTGTCTGTCATGATTCTGCGCATGGGAAAAAGAAAGAAGAAAAAGGTATTCAGGTGAAAATCTCCTGCAATATATACGCACATATTATACAGTATGTGAACAGTTTACAAGCATGCTATGCCCGACAACAGAATGTCAAACAAAACTCACCACACTAGTTGTAATTAGAGATGAAATAGTGGGGCCTTAGGACTCCCATTGGACTTGGTCAACCTACTTTGAATGGATATGGAAATGTAAGTACAAAATGGTTATCTTGATCATGGAATTCATATAGGGTCCATATGTATCTCTTAACAATAGATCAGAATTTTAGATGGCGACCATTTTTTCATTTCAAATAGAGATAAAACTGATGTCTCTAAAACAAATTATGTAATATTAAATTGTCCCATGGGTTAAATTTGGCCTGGATGAACTGTATTACAAGACAAAATTATGCAATCCATGCATTTAGACAGGATACATGTGCTACAGTGAGGTCGAAAATCTTAGAGCCAGAAAAGATTTGCTAATTGTCAACCAAACACATACTAAAGCCAGAAAGAGCATCATCCACAGGAAAAAAAAAAACGATTTAAAATTATATTAGTTACCAGCTTCTGCCATGAGTGGTACACCCCCGTGATGTTTTGCCTCTTCCACTCCTCCAAATCGAATATATTCATTCCATATGCCCATCCACAAGCATGAGGGTCAAAATTCCTTGAGATAAGTGGATTTGAGAAGTTCAGATACCGATCAAAACGATGGAAGTTCTCTCCACAAGTCTCTACAGCACCATTAACATTTCCCTTTAAATCAAGGGACCAAAGGGCAGTGAGCTCCTTCTGAACAACTACATCATCATCCAAGAACAGCACTTTGTTGAGCTTTGGGAAGATCTCAGGCAAGTAAAACCGAAGATGATTGAGGATAGATAAATATTTTGGGTTCCGGTATTTCAAATTCGAATCAGAATTGGCTCGATGAGCTCTGAAGTAATAATCTATCATGGACTGAGAACCCAACTGCTTGAGAACTGGACTATAACTTGCATTTAACCATGTAAATTCTTCTATGTTCTGAACCTGGATAGTGGATTTGCCTGGTGGATTAACCAGAAACCACATCCTCATCGCCGCATAATTGAGCCTGTCTGTAACAATGTGAAACACATGCTTCGAAGGGTGCTGCCAAGATTCCAAGCAATTCGATAAATTTGAGAATTCAACAAATGATATCCAGATTGAAATGGCAGAAGATAATTGATTGTTGTTTTTTTTTTTTTTGAAAAAAAAAACAAAGTGGTGGGGGAGGGGGAGGGGGAGAGGAGGAATGGACAAAAAGAAAAGAATGTAGAAATACGAGTCTTAGAACAACCATAAGATTTCTTTAACATTCTTCTTGGCAAGCAAGGAAGTATTAAACATATCAAGAGCGAACATAATTACCTTAGCGTGTGTAACAGTTGAGTTTACAACAACTGCTGCTGCCAATACGTTATCAGAGAATAAAGCATAGTGGTACAACTGAGGGTCTTCTAAGTTCTCCTGATTTGGAAAGTCCTGTTGAGAAGAATTCAAGGTATAATACTCCGTTGTAAGGCGCAGTGGAAGACAATGCAGACCTTTCGGAAGTGTTTTTGCAGTTAATTGTGACAAGAACACATTCTGCTTTCTGTGCACCCGGAGCTGGTCTTCTGCAGAGAGGAGCATAGCCCTCAGCTTCTTCACCATAGCAGCACAATCATCTTGAATCTGCTTTCCTTTGACCAATGTTTGTTCCATTGCCTTCAATTTTTCATAGGCACTGCATTAACAAAAACCATAAAAACGGATAAATGAAAAGAAAGATGTTAAATGGTTGCAAGCCACACATTGAACCTAATAAAGCATCAGCTAGACATTTTTGAAGGAAAAGTATGAGAAAAATTGGTCATTGCACTATTAATATGTTAAGAAGGAGCATTTACTTCCTTGGCAGTTCAGAATCCTTGCTAGCATCCCCAAGTGCTCGCTGAACTTCCTTCATCCTCCCTCGGATCTCCCTGGTAAAGTGGGGATTACTTCTCGTGGCTGAGAGGGAAAGATAAACCCTAGCCCTGATGAGCTGATCTTTAAGTTGCCGCACCCGAGCATCTGGTATAGCTGTATGATCATTCTGTTTGCGGGTGTCAGTTTTTACGGGTTCTTTCCGACCAACCTTGCTTGAGGTTTGAGATAATTGTTGCTCCCGCTTTATTTTCTGGAGGGAGAGCCAAAAGAGAGTAGAAGGGAAAAAAAGATTTAAGTCCATGTATTAATGATGATGGACAGCAATAACAATGAGTTGCACGAAATATCAAGTCCAATAGTGTAACCTCTATTTCAAGATCATATAACACGCTAAAAGGAACTTTCAAATTCTAACCATTAACCTAAGGATCAGAAATATAGAAGCAATCCACAGAACATTAATACCAGAACTAGTCAACTACTACAGTGGATTAGAGATAATGAAAGCCCACTAACAAACATCAAAATCAACAGATAAGCATAAATTGAGTTAATTCTTGAGAACGATCAGAAGCAGGAAAGCAACCCAGCATATACAAGGCATATAAAATCTCTTGATTTTAACAAAAAACAGAGCCACGAAAATGAGAAGCAGCAATAAGTACCAAATCGACAATTGAACCGACAGAAAAGGAAGTTAGAGAGAAAAATATATAGGACAATTACCATATTTTGAGAGGAATTATCTGATAATTGGTCAGCCTTGTCGCCGACATCAATTGCATCTTCCCCAATTTCCTTTCTTTCAGTTTCAGTGACTGTATCAGACTTGTGGTTATTTCCTTGCAAAAGTCCATCAGTAACCTCCCTGATGGGGTTTTCTCTTTGAGATTGATGTTGATCCAGATCTTCTTCATCTATCGTGGTAGATAATACTCTAGTAGATTTGTGGTCCCTCGATTCTACTAAATGCAAACGAAAGTGATAAAAATCCAACCCAGAAAATAACTAAGGACGAGGAAGATTGTTCAATTATGCACCCGTACAAATTGCCTTCAATTATTACAAAACAAAAAAGGAAAAATGAATTACCTTGCGTTGAAAGTCCAATGTGGGTGGGGAGCTGTTGGGCTGCAGCAGCAGAATTTGGAGGAGATTTGGCAGAGCTATCTGAAAATACGATTCCAATCGGTTCTTTAAGGCTATTTGACAATTCCTGCAAAGGCAAAATCAAGTTCAAGAGGAAAGATCTGGAATTTACTACTCCTAAGGATGCATCTCCATTCCCCAATTCTCTGGAAAAGAAAGAACAAATATTGCCTGCACACACAACAATGTAATACCTGGGGTAGCAGATTTAGATGATGGTTATGGCCATTGAAAGTCTGCGTAGTCAAAACCAAAGCAGATATTCCTTGTTGGTTACTATTTACTAAGATTTGTGCGATGAAAATCAAAAGTACATATACCAAAGGAAAAACAAAGAGTTTTTTTCTTTTTCTTTTTCTTTTCCACTTACAACACTGGTAACATCTTCAATAAATTCGTCTTTAGCTGCAGAAAATTGTAAACCAAAAATATTGGGGTCAGAAAACAAATCAAAAGAAAAAAAAAAATGAAAACGGAAAAGATGAAGCAAATAAAAAAAGAAAACTTTTTTGAGAATTGGGTCGATGTAGGAGGAGGGGGAACTTACAGGAAGAGGTCTTAAAAGTGGCGAGGCGGTCAGTGTAAAGCACAATCGGAGCAATCACCGTGACAAAGAGCAACACGACCACCAAATTCCTCACCCTCATCTTTCTTCCCAGAGGCCCAGAGGCGGAGGCCTATCCAATTGCTCTCTCTCACGCGTGCTGTTAATAATACTCACTCTCACTTTCACGCATTTGCCAAAAAAAAAAAAAAAGCAGCGAAGAAAACCCACTCTCGCTCTCCGCCGGAAACAAAAAGAGCAAAAGAGGACCGAAAGCAAAGAGAATCGGCTTTGACGATAACAGCAACGATAATGATGATGAATGAGAGAGAGAGAGAGAGAAGCCTAAGAGAGAGATAGAGAGAGAGAGAGAGAGAGAGAGAAGCCTAGCCTAGCTAGTTGTCTGTCACTTTTCTTTTTTTTTTTTTAATCTTCTCCATAATTCACTCTCCAAACCTTTTTGAAAAGAAAAATCTGAGAAAAAGAAAATGATTTTTCCAAATAAAAAGCCGCGTCAAATAAACGTGAGCGCTGCTATAGCCTCCTATAGATGGGATCAGGGTTGGATAGCCACAACCTTCTGCCTTCACAACAAAAGCACACCCCGTGTTTCTCGGCCTCTTTTTACCGCACACTCATTTCCAACGCCAAGCCTAAAATATAAAAATATTAACAAATCATTCAAAACACAAAACACACCTTTAAAGTACAAAAATAATTTTCAATTTTTATGTTAAAAAAAAAAAAAAACAATGGGATTAGTCGGCAGAGTGATACGATTTTAAAGTTGCATTAGGTCATGGACCAACCAAACATTGCCGAGAGCCTTCCCTTTTACGGATCGGATGATATATTCTCACACGCTCGTTGCCATTTTGGAAATGAGTTTTTATGGATACATAGATTAGAATCCAATAATAATAATAATAATGGTGATATGAAGTGGCCCCCATGGCAACCATAAAATCATTGCAAGATATTTAGGTGAACAAAAATGAGTTTCCAAGATAAAGGTTGCAGGAGTACGACCCCCCAATATCAATGGCTTTAGATTAACCTCCAGGCTCCAGGACTAGGGGTAGGAGCACTTCATTATTTCTCCCGGACCCCGGCCGGACCCATAATCTTCTATGGTGGGTAGACGTCAAGTCAACATCACATAATAATAATAGTAAGAATCTCCTACTGCCTAGTGCCTGGTGCCACTACAAATACAAAAAGTGTCGGCACAACGGGCAAGAATTCCCTACAGCTCTAACGTTTCATTTATTCATCTATTTCTCAGTTTTCTTTCCATCCAATTGAAGTAAATCCATAACAGTAGTCAGTAGTAAGAGTAACGAGAAAGGAAGGATGAACTTGACCCGGCCACTAATGTAAAAAAGATCAATAATTGTAGTAAAGCGCAATTGAAAGCATGGACTTAACGATGATGATCAAGTTGGTCCTATTGATCATCCACCCACATTTCTGACTTTAGGCTCTTCCTCTTTCTCAAGAGTTCCAACTTTTCCTTTTTATATTTATGCAATCAAAAATAAACAAATATTTTAGAATACTTCACCGTTTTTTATAAAAAATAAAAAAAAAAAAAAAAAAAAAAATTCACCCCCACCCCATATAGACAGAGAGTAAAAGGATGGATACTTTGGGGTAGTCAACAAGTTGAATGGCATCTGTACAACTTGTCCAGTCCATTCTCTTTTCTCTCCATGGGACTCTCATAATCTCATTACAATCGTAGAAACTAAAGATACAGCATATTGGGCCAGGAAGCCCATCACAGAGGCCCAACCTTCTGCAATCCTTAATCCTTTACCCACTTCAAGCAAAGCCCACGAGAGTACCGCTAAAAAAAAGGAAAAGAACGAATCTATGATGCTGCAGAAAAGTCAACCTTGATTTGCGGTAATGTTTCCGATTTGAGCAGTGCTACGCACTAGCAGAATTTCCAATAATTACAAGAATGCCACCCATAAGCCAAATTTCCGGATGAAATCCGGAAATTCTGCTTCTCCCAAGTATTACCCCTCCGATTTTAGCCGTTCAATTAATCACAAAACTTGAGCATTCCTTCCTGATAAGATATTTGTTGCAACAGAAATAAAAATACAAATGGTTAGGGATAGACGGAGATCTCATGCAATGAGGCTGTTTACTGCCTATGAAATAGGCAGATTTATGTGAAAGATTGTTCGGACCTCACCTGTTTGGACTGCTTTGACACCTGTTCAAATAAGTGAAATTCGGACGACCAATGTAATGAGTAACTTCATTGAAGTAGATCTCGGTTTGTTTGTTCTGGATGGCATACCAATATATTCCATTACACAGTAGAATACATTTTATTCCATCTGATATGACACTGAATTACACAATGTGAAGTACTTGTAATCATAGCTATTATAAATTGGATCATAGAGAAAGAAAAAAAAGGTCTTTAACAAAAATGGTGAAGGCATGCCCAAGTAAGAGCACCCAAAAAAAAAAAGAAAAGAAAAAGATTTTGAATATAATTAACATCATAGAATTAAGGAAGCTAGGGTACCTTAATTTACATCTAAAACTATAGAAGTTTAGCCATGCCAGTGTACAACCGCACCGCACGGTGAGCTCTATTGACATGAACTGATGAACACAAATAGCTGCAGGCTTGGAATACTGTGAAGTTGATCATGGAGTCGGGGGGTGTATTCCACCAAGGTTTCTACTACATTTGAAGGCATATTCTCAGATACCACCCTGTTGAAGCGGCTGACTAAGTAGAGAGCTCCAAATGCAATCCACACCCTCCATTTCCAACCCATCATCTTCATGTACTGGCCGCCACAAATCATCATCAAACTTGTCCTCAGGAAACTCTGGCAGTTGCTCTGGAGTCTGACACAAACATTGGCCAGCTGGAACTTCAATACCAGTGGTGGTGGTGGTGGTGGTGGTGGTGGTGTCATAGATCAACGATGAAGAGAAGGCGTCCTCCTCCAATCTCCAGTCTTCAGATTTGGAGATCATTCCATCTTTCAGCCACGGGAAATCAAACACCCCACCATCTAATGCCAAGGAGGAATCCAATGTCTTGACATTACTACTGCTGTCATCGTTGTTCTCTTTAAAGTCGATGATGCCCTTGACATCTTGCTTCTTTTCGTTCATTTTCTTTGAATAATCTTGATGGTCCTCATGATCACCTTCCCTTGCTCTCTTCTTGTGAAGCTTCTCCAACTCCATTTGTGCAAAGCCTTTCTGTCAAAGAGATATACAGAGAACATTGAGAGCTCATATATAAGGCATCATATATATATACGCTAGCTAGTTTTAGGATCTACATTAACATGTGTATGTCCGTGGGTACATGCACTTGATTAAAAGCATGCGAAAGCTGCGTAGAATGTTCTCTGCGTTTTCTTTTTTCTCAAGACGTACATGTTTTAGTATTTGCGGAATAGCATGTGTTATCGATCGGTATTCCTACACAAAGAAAGATAAAAACTGATCGACCGTGATCGAACAAGCAAATTCCCTTGAAATCAAGGAGAGGTAGCTAGCAAGCTATCAAAGAACCCAATTTTGCTAGATGCTTAGAATAAAACTATGGGCTACAGCTAGCTCTATCCATCAGATTGTAAATATTATATTGTAGAAAGACAGAATAATTAAGAACCTGGATGGACATGCATGCACCTATGGCTATGAATATATATGCAAGAGAACCTTACAGGAAAGTGAAGCGACAAAACATGCAAGAAATTAACAGCTCCTGGGGCTGTGATGTATGCAATCCCCCAATCACCTCAAAAATAAAAACAAGAATAAGCAATAGAAAGTGGAGCCACCGATTGAGAGAGAACATCAAATTATTGGGTCAAGCTAGTATTATATATATATATATATATATATATGTTATAGAAAAAGCTTTGTTACCTTTGATGACTGATGAGGATGAGGCTGAGGCTGAGGCTGAGGCTGGGGTTGATCAGATTGAGGCACTCTGTGTCTCTACAATTGTATATCTGGAACTGTTGTTGGTAACGTATGCTGAAGAATGACGATTAGATTTAGAGAGCTTTGCTCACACGCTACGCGATTTTAAGCTAAAACCGTCGATCTCCAACCACATAACATGTATACAATACACACTTCCCTGATCACGCTTTTTACCCATCCATCTCTCCTCTCCAGCAACAATGAAATGAATTACAGATGGTTGGGTTCGTTCCTTGTTTTGCGTTCTTTTCCCTCTCCCATCTCTATTTTTAGCTTCCATTAAGACCACCAGACAGTCATTGGCAATATATATATACCACCATCTTTTTCGTATAACTCTCTGACTTGCCTCTTCTTCTTTAATTTGCTACTCGATCTCCACCAATTATATCCTCTCCTTTTGCCACGTCATCCACAATCACCCTAATGACTAATGAGTCACCATGTCATTACATAAATAAAATCAAAATACATCTATAAGTGAGAGCATTAGCAGCAAATACCCAATTATTTTTTTTAAATTTAGAAAAAATTTAGGGAATCAAACCCTTTTTTATTTTCTTATAATCTATTGGGTAGCACTAGTTATCAAGGGTTTAGGGAATCTGTAAGAAATCTTATGTGTGGTTTTTTATGGTTCTTTTGAAATTTTCCCTATATTTAAGAAAATGAACCGCCTATAGGTTATTCGCTGGTTTCAAACAGTTTGCACTTTGCTTGATCTCATCGAGCGTCATTATTAACGTGTTGCCTGTTATAGTTTGTATTGTCGCCGGCCACCATAACTGAAAGCAGGAAATATAGTAACTAATTTTTGCATAATATTGCTGTAACATTGAGGAAAATTCAACCGTTTTGATGCAAGAAAACGATCGATCTCATCCAATAACACAACCTTGAGATGATCTTCCTGGGCTTCTGCCCTGGAACGCTAAGCATATAGAAAAGCCTTATGGAGTCACGACATGCAGTAATTGAGAGTAGATTTTAGAGAAGGAATGCCCACATTTTTGGCTTTCTGTTTGCATATCATGTAATCTCGACCTCCATAGTTAATAATAGCATTTGCCTTCCTGCCTCGCCTGTTCCCTCACATAAAAGCCGGCCATCACGTACATATCGGATCAATTACTGCCTGGCAGAAGCGATTTCTCCTTAAAGATACTTTCCTTGGCCATCACAAACTATATATGCAAAGGCCTAAATAATTCTCTTCCTAATTCGAATTCTGAAGACTATCTCATCGCAAACCAGGAGGCCCGTGAAGTCATTGCCATGCCAACTTTTCATCCATACAAAAACCAGACTTTTGAGACTTTGTAGGCGCGCGATTAAGTATTAAGCACTACCAGTAATCCCCACAAGAGCATGAGCCATCACGGAAATGATGAAACCGATTGGTATCCCTCACGATGATTTCTCTGTCCACCACCTTTGATGCAAACTTGATTGCAGAATGGCAGTCACCGCAAACTCTGATGTTCTTCTTGATTCGTATGGTAGAACCGGGAGGTGTGTTGAGAAGGGCAAATGCTAGCGCAAGCTTCTCACTGTGGTACTGCAACTTTACTTCCCTCTCGTGCTCATCCACAAGCAAAAGCACATGGCTTGTGTCTGGGACGTATCCCATCTCCTTGATCTTCCC
This sequence comes from Alnus glutinosa, assembly GCF_958979055.1. Taxonomy (NCBI): domain Eukaryota; kingdom Viridiplantae; phylum Streptophyta; class Magnoliopsida; order Fagales; family Betulaceae; genus Alnus; species Alnus glutinosa. The sequence continues at coordinate 165,475 of NC_084890.1, forward strand.
ACTCATCTCCTCCCATTTCCTGTGGATCTCATCTCTCTGCAGGTGGGCATCATCGTTTGACATGAACACGTGGACTGTATTCTCTATCTCCACCCAACTACAAGCAGGTTCCTTCTTCAATCCGCTCTCTTTCATCATCTTTCTCACTTTCGAGACATCTCCCCATCTTCGAGCAGAGGCATAGATATTAGAAAGCAACACTTGGGGCCCTGAATCGTACGGGTCAAGCTCAAAAACACGTTCAGCAGCATAAGCGCCTAATTCCATATTCTTATGCATCCTACAAGCACCAAGCAAGGCTTTCCACGCCGCTGCAGTGGGTTCAATGGGCAATTCTCTTATGAACTTCAAGGCTCGATCAAGAAGACCAGCTCGACCAAGAAGATCGACAATTGTGACGTAGTGTGCAACATGCGGTTCTATCATGCATTTCTTCTTCATCAATTCAAAATAATATTGTCCTTCATCCAAAAGTCCAGTATGGCTACAAGCAGAAAGAACACAAAGGAAGGTTACATCATTTGGTTCAGTTCCAATCCTCAGCATTTCTTCAAAACATTGCACGGTTTCCTTCCCAAGCCCATGTTGAGAATATCCCTTAAGCATTGAATTCCAAGAAACCACATCTCGTTTCACCAATCTATCAAAAATCTTTTTCGCATCCTCAATGCTACCTGATTTCGCGTACATGTCAAGAAGAGTGTTTCCCGCAAAAGCCACAAGCTTACCCCCCGATTTTGTCATATGTGCATGAACCCATTTGCCTTGCTCCAGAGACCCACTGCTTGCACAAGCACTAAAAACGCTAGAATAGGTGAACTGAGTGGGGTTAAAATCTTCCCTCTGCATCTCCCGAAACAGACTCAGAGCGTGCTCTCCTTGACCCTTCCTAGCATACCCAGCGATCAAAGCATTCCAAGACACTTCGTTCTTGCTGGCCAAGCCATCGAAGATTAACCGCGCATCATCCATATGATCGAACCTAGCATACATGTCCACAAGGGCACTCCCCACATACACATTGGAAACATAACCGTACTTGAAAGAAAAGGCATGAACATGCTGGCCGTGCCGATTGTTAGGCCCAGCCCCAGAAGCCTTCAACAGGCTAGACAAGGTGAATTGATTGGGCTGCAACCCAACACGGAGCATTTGAGGGAATAAAAGAAGGGCATCCTCGGAGCGATCGTTCTGAGAATAGCCAGCAATCAAGGCAGTCCAAGTGACCATGTCCCTACAAGATATTCTGTCGAACAGTTTACGAGCATCATCCAAAGCGCCACACTTGGCATACATGTGGAGAATGGTGTTATGAATAACAAGGTCATCCCTGAACTTCGAACGGAGAATATGGGAGTGCACAGCTCTTCCTTCTTTGATCTTCCCCAAATGGGTGCATTGCTTCAGCAACTTACCGTATAGAGTACGGTTGGCTTCCAGGGAACCACGGTCAATTAGATCAAGATCATGAAGAAGCCCCGTAGTGGAATTGCGGGTCTGGCTCTTGCGGAGAAGGTCCTTGTCTTGTATGATGACGCCAAAACAACCAGAAGCATTGCAATGTTCTTCTTCTGAAATCTCGGGAGCGGAAAAGGTAGCTGGAGCCGTTGAACATGTGCCAAACCTTGAAATTCCACGACAGGTTTTGCCATGTAAAACTATACTGTGCAACTTGTTCATGATCCGGGTCTTGTTCTTCTAGAAGCTCAAAACAACGCGGCGAAAGTGAAAGCACGTGATTCTGTGTGTTGAATTTTGGCATTAAATTCCGGAAATTTTGCTATTTCATGGCATTCTTGTAATTATAAATAATTACAAGAATGCCATGGATAAGACCCAAGCATTACCCTTAGTCCCTTACCAACAAAGGCAAAACTGAGGCTCGCCCTTTACTTGGTTCGTTGGTTCGTTGGCTTGTGTGCCGAAAGCTAAACTGCCAAAGCAAAAAGGTTGGCGCCCACCGCATTACTCTCTCTCTCTCTCTCTCTCTCTCTCTCTCTTTCTCCCCAAAAGGTAGGCGCCCACTGCATCACTCTTCCTTTCTACTTCTCTCCATTTTCGCTTATATTCCATCCCATTCGGCACCACCTTCGATCTCCATTCATACTGAATACTATCCCTTTTACCCAAACAAGATTCTGTCCTCAGTTTCCTTTCTAGCTACCAAAACTATCCAGTTTCTCCTCCCAGGTACCAAGAACCGATCACGAAGGAAATGTTAGTCAATACCACCCTTCTCCCTCCAAAACCCTCACTTGGGTCCAAAATATCTCACGCAGGTTACAACAACCAGCAGGAAATACTACCAAGACGGTGTTCCACCGGCCCCATTCGTTGTTTCAGAACCAAACGTAAGACCATCTCAGCGTCCGCCGCCACTGCAACCGAAAGTGGGGACGGTTCAGTGAGGACAATGAAACCATCATCGTCATTATTCTCCTTCTCATTGAGCACTGGTAGTGGCACCAGTACATTTTACCAATTACTCCGAGTAAAGGAAACCGCCTCCCAAACGGAGATCAAAGCGGCATACCGTAATTTAGCAAAGCAGTACCACCCAGACGCCGCCAGTTCCTCCTCCAATCTCAATGCTCGGGATTTCATAGAGATTCACAAAGCCTATGCAACACTATCTGATCCAGTGGCCAGGGCTCGCTATGATTCGTCGATTGGGGCCGGCACTGCTTCTGCACGTCCATATGGGTACACGGCAGGATTCTACCGTCCCTCGAGGAGGTGGGAAACTGATCAGTGCTGGTAGAAGTGCAACTGCGTTTGGCTTTCTCTTTTAGTTTGCCTATGAAAAAATTGCAAAAGAACAATGTGGCTTTCTCGTTTTCTACATTGCACCTTGTCATTTCTTGTACTGGCTCCACATCCACTCAACGAGACATCATTTTCTATTGAAAATGAAAGGGCTAAAATAGAATTTCATGGAGGTATAAGGTTAAAGCAAAAGGTAACAAGATACAAGGGGAATGAAGAAATGCAGTTCTTCATGTCATATTCTTCAAAGTTCAAAGTGCGAAAAAGAGGTGCAAGTATTTATAAAAATATCTATTTCACACGGATCATTAATTTACCAACTCATTACATAAATTATATACTTTCTTTCCTGGACCTTCCTAGATTTCTATACAACCCATCGTTCCACTTACAATTATGCAATGATTATAGTGACCGAGTCAAGAGAATCATTTACAGCTCATTAACACAGAGTTTATGACATGCATAAGAAGGCGGATACTGCTTGCTTCTGAAGCAGGGGTAGTTGGTAGGTTCCGTTGATGGCCAAGTATCTGATATACCTGCTCAAAGATGGGATGCACATGCACGGCAATAGTTGGATCTGCTGGGTTTATGGCAACAGCCACATCCGTCATCCATGCCAGCTTTCTGGGTGTTTCGTTGCCAGTATCATAAGCCAGTTGCTGAAGAAGAGCCAGCAGAACTCCTTGGCTCAGAGGAAGTGGCACCGTTGACAAAATCCTCGGTAAATCAACCTGGTGGAAGAGGCAAAAAATGAAAAGAATTGTCTTGTCCCTGGGTGATTAGTAACGAAGTGTAGATAACACAACTCCACCCTTCAACCATAATTAAGATACCGGAATTACAGTTGGATTATCAAAGCGCACAAACAGAACCATGCAAGTTCCTCACCCACCCCAGGTCCTGGAGCATTCAGACGTGTGCCACAGACAAGTAAAATTGGAATCTTTTCAGGCCCAAGTAACCATATACAAACTATTGATCTTCAATTAAGGCTTACTTAAGAAAGTCAATATCCATACCTTTCAGTATTATGCATTATTGTAGACATCTAGGACCGCTTTCAGAAGATATTTTAACAAAATTGCTGATCCTTTTCTTTGTATCTTTTTGTAAGTAACGACTTTATTAGAAGAGTGGGAAAGGTATGCCACCCAAGCACACTGGAACTATAGAAGAGTAACACCAAAAATAAACTCAAATTAATATATGAAGTTTAGGCAACTCTAAAAAGTGCATCATAGCAGCTCTCTCTCTCTCTCTCTCTCTCTCTTTCTTTTACATTTTTCCCCTGCCAACAACATTCTTTATAAGAGAGGGAGGGGGTGGTCGAATGTCACTATTTTAGTATATCTTCCTATCAATTTCCTAATTGCAAGCCGTATTGAACGGAATGGTACATGGAGATAACAGTAACTTCAAGTCATGGCAACAACTAACAAGGGTGGCATGGTTGAACTTCGTATAATGGCAAACACGCCCCACCCAACGGAATTAAATTGCCTACATAGTAGAACCCAAATAGATAAATAAAAGTTGGGCTGTACAGTGCTCATTCATCGATTCCTCACTCAGAACACAATTTCATATGAAAGCTGGTCCTTGATGAGGAATATTCTGTGCCATAATGTAAATATCACTACCAATCAACTAAAAGATAGACGAGTCCTAAGGGACCTGAGAAAAGCATCTTTCCAATGACAAATTGCTTTACTCTACAAGCAGCACCTCTAATAGCAATACATGACCTCGAAATGACAGTGATAATATGTGGGGTCTGTGGAGAGCAGAGAATACCTGAGAACATAGCCATGAAACTATTGAGACATCCCTTCTGTGCAGGGCTCCAATGAATGCTTCCTCAAATTTTTGTTCAGCTATCAATCTAGATAGTTCTTTAGTTGGATCCAATGGTGCCTCAGCCTACACAGACATGACTTCTAAACATCAAGAAACCCAGAAAAAAGAAAAAGAAAAAGGATACAGTTACAGACTCAGAAGGAAGCTTATATGCATGTACCATCTCGTGAAGACCAACCAATGGTCCATTGCTCAACTGTGTTACCAAGGGATTTACTGCTGTTGAGTTAGCACTTGCAGCTGCAATTGCTAACAGCTTACGTTGGCCCTCAGCCCATTCTCTGCTCAAGGTTTGAGTGATTGCTGATGCTGAATTAATTGTGTCCTTTGGATTTATAAATAGCATCAGAAGATCAGTATAGAGTTTTACAAGTAAGATGTGACAGTTGAATCATAAAACTTCATATTACAAAGTGCCCACAATTCTACTTCTGTTTCCAGGTGCGAGTTATATATTAATGACGCTAAAATGTTTCAGATATCGATAGAGATACCTGATGCTACATCAGTTAAATAATATGCAGTGTTGAGATTAACACATGGCCTACTCAAATGACCACAACATGCAAGAGCAAGTATAAGATATACATGAACCAGATCAGTTGTTTACCATTGCAACAGAATTCCAATAAAATCTGGATTGTGTTTATCTAAGAGATGTCCATCACATTTTCTTTTTACACAGCTGACTCATAATATACCATAAAAACTTACTATTTCAGAAGTCCACCAATGACAAGAAAAAGGTTCAATATAGATGGGCATAAGTAAGGATGGATGAGAGCACTGTTCAGATAGCCAATTGCAAGATTATGTTTCTATTTGTTTCTTAACAATTCCAAGATTATCTGTTAAATGAATCCCCTGGATTTGTGGATTTAGTGCTGCACATGCTAGCATAACTCCACTTTCAATTGGGAAAGAGACCTGTTAAAGTTAGGAGGCTATTCTTTGCAGAATCATTTTCATATGCACAGCATCATTATACAAGTTATATAGTTTTAGTTTCTACCAAACCATACACAATACTTACCAACATATTTGATTTTCACAAATAATTCACATGAAAGATGAAGACTATGTGCCTTTGAGAAATCAATTAAGATGCAAAATAGCTGTTTCACGTCCAATAAATATACCACAGTGAGAAATAATTAGTCCAACATAACTTGCAAGAGTAAGAAGTAAAAATGTTTCTGACATCAATGTGGCATTGTCATTGGCGATTACAAAAAGAAATATTACAGAAGAAATAAAATCTGCTTCCTAGTATCATGTGAAGCTACACATACCCTTAAAGCAATGGCCAGTGAAGAATGTGTAGATTCAAAATGCTGCTGAACAGCAGTTGTATGTTCGCTCAGCCCTTTCTGGAATGTGACATCAACTTGCTCAAACATAGCTTTGCATGACATCTCAAATGCAGGAACAGTTGAAGCTTCCAAACTAGACCTTAATGCATCCTGCAGTGCGTATACCACTAATTATCGTCAGAACCAAGAACGCTACCAAAGTCTATGCACACACAAAAGATGGTCATATGACCATTCATGTCAGTAAGCCAAGAAAACACCAAGCTAAAGAAGAAGCAAAATATTTTTTTTTCCAGTCAAGCCAAAATACATAACCAATAGGGAAAAGAAAGATTTTGATAGACCCTCCTAAATTAATCATTTCAAAATTAGTGGAGACACATATGAATAGTGTGATACATACAAAATCCCAGTTAACTCATCTAGGCTTTGTGTGAATGAGCTAATAAAGGGTGAATTTGGAGGCTTGATTTAATGGAGACAGAGGCAACGATCAATCAAAGATATGCACTCCTTAAGTGTTGATTAGATCCTTATATTTCTTCTAGGGAAATATGTTTAGATATAAGTTGATTCTCACTGCATATAAGCGCATGTATATACATGTTTCAACAATTGTCCAGAGTTTTGAATTGATTAATGATGGGCTATATTTTTATTTTCAGTAATAATCCATGAAATATATGAAATGTTATCATGCATATAAAAAATTACATCATTTCAGAACCATACACATGGGTGAACCCATTTCAAACTTGATCATCACCTGAATCCTGCTCAGTGTTTCTACTTTTTCCTACGCATGAATATCCATGCCCTTGGATAATTGAAAAAAGACATAATCAAATCATAAGCATAAGCATGATAATCTAAGAGTGAGGTATATAAGAAGGATCAGGACAAGAAAGGCTCACATGATAGCTGTAATGGATACTACTGGCTTTTCTATATTTCCTGTGTACATAGGTTGCGCCTTTGCGCTTTTTAACGACATTGCAATTAAAAATGGATACTACTGATCTATGTTTGCTTGCAATTACCTGAAGAGCTTGCTTCCCAGAAGTTTGAAACTGTGAATGAATTTGCCTAGTCACTGCGCCTTCGAGTTTTGAAGTAACCACTTTCTCTAGTTGGTTGACTGCCTTTTCTCCCACTCCTTTCTGCATGGTACACAATATAAATCATACTCAGACACATCTATTTTGCAGAAAAATCAAGTCGGTTACAGCAGCCTATGGTGATTAAAAACTATAATGTGTTGCATCAATCCTTTGAAGGAGCAAAATCCATCTTATAAACTAAACCTCTTTAGTGAATGCCATCAAAGCGAGATTTATAAATCATGCTCCACCAGGGACTTTAATAATATTATGATTCATAAGAATAATTATTATCAATTACCTGCTGTCATGACTAAGCATCTTTTCTACCATATTTATTATTTGTGAGGGTTACCACATTTCCGGCAGTGATTCCATTCAAAAAGTTGGATTCCTCCAAAAAAAAAAAAAAAAAAAAAGAGAACAGAAGAGAATTGAACATTCAAATGCCAAGAAGACACTCCAACACACCCTCAAACTTTGACAAACTTTAAAATTAGAACCTGGAATGACTCCATAATAGCTGATGATGTGGTTTTCTCCACAACCGGAGTAATTGCACGAGCTACAGCTGGTCCAACCAAAGCTATTTCCTTCTTTAAATTTTTCTCGAGCATGGCTGGCAAGTCCTTGTTCATATAATTTGTGATCAAGTTTGTTATCTGCTGCATATGGTCTTGTTCTAACTTCTCCTGCTTTGCATTTTCCTCTAGGAAATGAGCCCACAAAGCATCAGTGTTAGCCTTGACAACTTTCTCCATGCTTCGGCCCAAGGATCCCTCTAGTCTTTTACCTTCTTTGGTAACTGAGGCAGAAACGATCACATTCATCTGCTTCTGAATTTCTTTTTGCGTGCTCATTAACTATAAATATGATTAATTCATTAGTCCAAATGCATATACTACGTTAGGAATGAGTACAAAATACTAATACAATACGAATGCTTAGAAAGCAGAAAAAAGACACACAGGAGATTTGTATTTATATGTTTTCTGTAAAAATTAAGATGTTACATTATGTGTAATTTAATATCATAAATCTTAGAAGTATCCAGTTCGTGTGCAATAAATTGTGACATTGTTAACTAAAAATATTTGGTACACAAAAGGAAGCGCTCAAAGTGCACATATGACAGGCCATATGCGGTACAATATCAAAATTGATATTAGGAGGTAAATAAAAGAGATATCAAAACATCAACAGGGGGAAGTTAAGGAGCTGTCTGCAATTTGCATGACAGGTCATTTGTTTTCAGGCTTCAATATAAAAAAACATAAGAAAAACTCTAGTATTTGTTATCAAGGAACTAGGAAAACTCCAAAAAGTTATGGTACTTACAAACGAAAAATTCTGCCTAAAGACAAATTCAGGGGTGAAACTAGTTAACAGGTTAAATGCCAAAATTGGCTCAACTGATTTTATAGCAAAGCTACTGAGCCAATTTTTGTTGCCAATATTTTTAATACACACAAATAAATAATGGTCACCTAAAAGAACAAGATTAAAAAGACAAGACCAAAGCATATCTATGAATTGATGTGTAATGACCAAGGAAAACACCAGCCACATTTGTGCTATCACTCTAAAAAGACTAGTCAAATTGAAATTTTTCTAAAATCACTTATAAAGCCCAGTCACCTACTAAGGAATCCATGTGGGACTTAGCAAGAATAAGTATTTTTATAAATCATCAATTCTATGTGGGCTACTTATATTTCCAATGTGGGATTGGAGTGTTACAATTTTCCCCTCTTAATTCTCTAATATCCTCGTTAGGGCCACGTTATGCAGTGCTCCAGTACCACATTGTGTTACTAAGTTGCTCTGATACCATTTATAATGACTCAGAGAAAGCACTAGCCATATTTGCAACATCACTCCAAAATGACTAGTCAATTTGAATCTTATAAAGCTCAGTCTCACCTAGTAAGGAACCAATGTGGGACTTAGCACCTATACGTGTCTTTATAAATCACCCACTCTATATGGGCTACTCATATTTTCAATGCGGAACTAGGGTGTTACATGATGTCAGTCTCCATATTGTTACCCTCATAAGAACATATCTACCTAATAATAACATATGCGTAGAAATTTAAAGCACTCACCTGTTCAAGTATCTCCTGCATAGCCGACAACTGGGGCAAAGCAGTTTCCATATATGGGGCACCTGAATTGCTACATGGTTCATTTGATGAATCTATGGAGTTAAAAGGACTTGGGGAAGGGGAAGATGGACCAGACACTTGAGAATTTTTCCCCTTGTGTCTTTTTCCCTTCGGAGCTGGGGCAGGAGACTGCAAAACTGGCATGAGAGTTTCTGATTCACCAACCTTTGGAGGCATATCATTCATCATATCTTGAACTTCTTCCACACAAGTGTCAGGAGGTTGGTTTGGTGCCCTAGTAACACTAACATCATTAGTTTGACATAGTCTCTCCACATTATAAGTTCCCACACAACAATCTCTGGCCATCTGAATGTTAAGATCTGAGGCCTGGGAATAGAAGGATTTTTCCTTTTTCTCCGCAACCATTATATGGGAATCTCTCTGACGGTCACCCTCATTATTTAGACTGGTTCCCTTCTCACCAATAACTTTAACCTCTACTTCAATGTTTTCTGCATCATTGTTGACAACCACATCTTGAACCTTCGTCTCTACCACATTCCCACCCTGACTAATTTGTGAATTCTCAGATGATGAACAAACTCTAGACAATAACTCTGATGGAGTTACCAGATGCGTTGGCTGTTTAAATATTATAGGAGGATTGGGAACCATAGAAATATCACTTTGTGCAGCATTTTTGTCACCCTTCCACAAATTGTCACCCGATGGAGGCACGTCAGTCTTGTTATCTTTTGCAGAGTCCATTCTCCGGTCAGACGAATATTCAAGAGCCGGCTGGTCACTACCATGGTCAGTGAGAGGTGTATTAGTCTCATAGCTATTTAATGGACTTCTAAGACTAGATAATTTGCGAGTTAATCTTCGACTCAAAGGAAGTGGAGGCAATGCCGTGTGAAAATTTTCAGCGCCACTGTGAGAAGGCAAATCACCTGGCATTGTTTCCACACGAGAGATTGTAGCTTCCTGCAAGGTAGTAGCCTCAGAAGAAGCCACATGACAGTTGACTACGGTGGCAATTTCAGAGCTGCTCGAAAGAATAGATGGTATAGGAGGTGCATTAACTACAGGCATCTCAGTGGGTTTACTTCCCTGAGGTGGTTCACAAGTAGCAGAACTATCAGAAGCATCAAAAGCACGAGAAATATTGGAGTCTGATTTCTCTGACTCCATGTTGTCCAGGGGTGGTGGCAGGCACTGAGATAGGTCCAGCGCATATTGCTGAATGGCTTGTGTTTGGACACAATAGACCTGTACAATATGTTCTCCATCTGGTAAATTGTCACTAGTTCCAGTCAAACTCAAAATAGGCATTGTGACTGTAAACTCAGCAATGTAATCCATGCGAGTAGCTGCTGGATTAGGTCCATAGTCTAGGTGTATGGCATATATAGCATTCTTCTTGGCATTTGCAAGTAGAAATAGGCCTGCACGGGGCAAGGCTACAACTTGATTAAAGAATGCATCCTCGATCTTGGGTTCAGAAGAACTCTTTATATCTAAAGTCTGAGTACACTGCCATGATTCAGCATCACTCGGCAACAGCCAACCTTCCTCCCTTGCAGAGGCCCATATTTTCATTTCCCGATTAAGTGGCCCCTAAAGAAAAAGAAGGAAACAACAGATATACAGATGATTATTTGTGAACTGCTAAATTGATCTCCATCACCAGACTAACCAGAAGTGAATACCAAAGAAGCCACATAACAAACTATTCTAAAAACACCCCTGAAGTCTGGCATGAAAGTTCACCATGTTTTACATAAGAAAGAATAGGAGCATATACCGCAGTGATAAGAACAATGTGATTGGGATGGTGAGGGGCAGTCAAGAATGTCACAGAATTAACAGGATGGCCATCATGTGGTTTCAATACTGCAAGCGGTAATGCCTTACGGTCTTCCCAAATCTTCACCTGTTGCAGAAGAGTGGTTGACAAGTAAACAATAAACAAATGAAATTCCAAGGCCACATACACTAACAATTCCCAATACCAAACTAATTGACTCATGAATCACATCAGACTTTTTGGCTCCATGAAGTGGTATACAGTAGCACAAAAATTCCACAACCACCGGAAAATGCCTGTTTATTATTTTAATAGGTTGTCACATGCTGAAAAGACCACCAAGAGTGGGCCAAGTGCTCAATTCGTATTTCCCACTTCTTTGCCGTCCCATTACCACCTTTCTTTCTTTCTTTCTTTCTTTCTCTCTCTCTCTTTTTTTTTTCTTTTTTTCTGAATAAGTAATGGAGGTGCACCATTCAATGTCACGTGAGGGAATACCCCTCTGAAAATCACATAAAGGGTGCCGAAAATATCATTGTATCAACATATTTGCCATACAATGTTATGACAACCATACTGTTTGACCTAAACATTCAATGCACAGTGGTGTATATTTCTTTATGGAAGGCACCAGCATAAGAAAGATAAAACTGGAAGACGACAAAGCCAACCGGAAGAGAATACAGACCATGCCATCCATCGATGCTGAAGCTAAACGGCTGGTCATCCATTGGCACATTGACAATTCAGTAACATCACGATCATGTTTACCAACCAATTGGACCCCATCAATTAGATTATCAATGTGGCATTTAAGAGGTTCCTCTGCCAAAAATACTTCGCCCTTTCCAACTTTTGTGGTGTCAATTCTAAGGATACGGTTTCCAATTGCAACCATCAAAATTTCCTGTAAAGAAATCCTTGTTGTTCAACTACAAAGATACACACAACTAACAACCAAGGAAAATAAGCCAAAAATGCACAATGTACTAAAATGAAAAACAAATTAGAGGATAACTTATTTGATAACACAAATTACAAATTCCTTATTACTTGCTTGTGAGGATGCCAACACACTCGTGGTTGGATTGATTCCCCCATTCCTTCTATCTGAATGGCAAGACCAATTTTGCCTGTAATTTGAGGTTTGTCTTCCTCATCTGGACCCTCATTGATCTTCCATATGAAAACCCGTCCATCAACACTAGCACTGCAGAAAAAGGAAATTAGAACTTTCCAGTAAAAAACTAATGAAAAAAAGACAACTGAAAATTTTGGACAAAGATCTACCTAGCCAAAAGGTGAACATCCTCAGCGAAGAAAGCCATATCGGTTACTCTCTGCATAAGATGTACAAATATAATAAACGAGAGAGAGAGAGAGAGAGAGAGAGAGAGAGAGAGAGAGAGAGAGAGAGAGAGAGAGAGAGAGAGAGAGAGAGTTCTAAAAAATGAATGAATATTCATTGTGCATCAATAATATATACATAACACGTCAACGAATGATCTTTAATATGTTTCGAAGAACCAGATACACAGTATATGATACTTATACAGCAGTTGGTCATTGAATATTCATGGAAAAGCAGTTCATAATATAAGGCGAGTCGCCAAAGGAAATGATCAGATTATCAGAGCATCTCACAGGAAATGCCACTTAATTCCTTTACTTGAGATGTGAAAACCGGGTTTGCTTTAAAAAAAGAAAAGAGAGGAACATTTCTACTAAAATGCAGACTCAGAAGTCCTGTCTGTTACCAACGCTCGGCAGTTCTGATACCATGAACCAAACGATTCTGAATTTCAATATCATTAAAGCAAATGATGAGAATTGACATAGCACTAATTTTTATTTTTTTTATTTTTTTTGACATAGCACTAATTATTCAAACTAACAAAAAGTGGGACAAAATTAGTCCAGTCTATATGATAAGAAGCACAACTATAGAGGTGGTAGTGGAAGACAACGAACCTGGGTGTGGCCACGAAGCAAAGATCTTAAGGCAGTGTTAATGTTAAGAACGCGGATATTACCCATCTTGAGGCCATAGCATATGTAAGATCTATTAACGGCAATCTGACGGCCAAGAACGAGGTCGGGATCGGAGGCGTACTTGGTGATGGGAGTGACCTCAAGCTGGGGCTGCGCCTCACCTTGCAAGCGAACATCGATGTCGTAAAGAACGCGGTGGCCGATCAAATGGCGTCCCTTGGGGAGCTTGGTACTGAGCAGCCTGGTGGGAGGAGGCGCGGAGGGGGTGGTTGAAGTGGCGGAAGTGGAAGTGGAAGATGATGATGGCAATGAAGATGGTGAAGAGAAGAGCATATGGGGCTGTGGGGAGGGGGGGTTCTGGGTGGTCAAGAGTGCCATCAAACGTGCACTGGCGGGAAGAAGCTGGTGCTGGTGCGGGTGCTGAGGCTGGTAATGGTCAAGTGGGGATGGTGGATGGGGGAGGAAGGTGGGGTGGAATGAATAAGAAGGGCCTGTGGGGGGAGGATAAGAAGATGAAGGCATGGGAAAGGGAGGAGATAAAGAAGGAATAGTACTGGGAGTAGGGAAGGAGGGGGAGGAATTCAGATTGCCAAGAGGAGGAGGATTGGGTGAAGGTTTGAACAGCTTTGGCACATCAATTAGTGCTCCTTGCTGCTGTTGATTTTGGTTTTGCAGATTTGGGTTTCCGGGGAAAGCCATGATCCGCTGATTAAGATTGGTTCTTCTTTTCTTCTTCTTCTTCTTCTTCTTCTTCTTCTTCTTCCTTTTCTTTTCTGGGGCATCTAAGATGATCTATATCGATAGAGAATCCCAAAACACCGTCTGTTGATCGTCATTTTCGTCTACTCCCGATGACCAGAGACTCGACGATGAGTCCATGAAACAAATTATTTTTAAACTCCGAGCTACTGTACAGACTTCTTTTGCAGGCGATAGCGAGTGAAGTAGAGCACTAAGTAACATTTTTATTTTTTTATTTTTTATTTTTTTATCCATTTACTGCTTTAATAATGGATTAAAAATATAGCGTAGTGAAATTCATCATTCATCCATCACTTGATTCACTTCTCTTCCCATTTTCTCACCATCTTCTGCTTCTGTAACTCGAGGAGAAGGACATGCTAATTTTTTAGCCAAAGGACTGTTTTCAGACGACACGAGCTGAATTTCGTTAGAAAAATGCTCATTCTACAATTCTTTAACTCCTTCAATACGTGTCAGCGGGTGTTAAAAAAAAAAATTAGTTGGTTAATATAACTCCAATTATATGCTGACGCGTGTTACCCATTTTGTCTTCCAAAGACGAAACATGATATCAAATATTACGGAAGACATTTTCCAAAATCAATCGATTACGATACGACAAGGCCATCAAACAAAAAACACTGGCTGCTAAATAAGAGTAGGCGTAAAAGCAAACAACATACAATAATATATAGATAGATGATAGATCCTCAGAAATGAAGAAGAGTGCTCACTACTTGCATTTTCACAATTTGCAATCCTCTTCAACACAACTATTGACGAATTAAACAACTGTTGGATTTACAATCAAATGCACAAGACATCATAAAGGATTATACAAACATCTCATATTTTGAATAATGAACATGGGCGTATTATATAACAAGTCTGGAAAGAAGGAAAGAAGTCTAGTATCAGACCCATAAAAATAGGAAAAGAAAAAAAAAAAAAAAAAAAAAAGGTAAAAAGGAAAGCATGAGTGAGACAGCAGGAGAAAAGTAGACAGATTGTTTTCAATTTAGCGAGTGAGATCTCAAACTTCAACTGCAACAGCCTCCAGCTTGAGAAGAAGAGCCATCTCTACCACCTGATGGTCCTGGGATTCCACCATATCCGACTTTTATTCCATAGGACTGCAAACGAGACCAAGACTAGAGCATCAGCAAACAACACTATCTACACCTCTTCAACATTGCAATAAAAAGCAAACATAGTTCCATGTCATATGTATCATGTCCAATAATTTACCCAAAAAGTTAAAATTAATTTCCATGCCAATCAGCAAATCACAGACACAATATCATCTCACAAACAACATGATGTCTCAAATAGGAATGATTACATCAACACTTCAACATCCACATTTCTACAACAAACATCTTAAAATGCACCAACACAGAGTGAGATTCTACAAACATGCCCTCGTCATCCAAAGGAACCATTCACTGCTACATATTGAAAACCAAATATCCACCTAGACAATTTACTAAACTTTCTGAAAGATAAATATAAGATGTAAAGCAGAGCAGTAGACAACGCCTAGATTTGGAAAAGAAGCCAAAGGAGAGGGGGAAGGGGGAGGAAGAGAGAACGAAAACTAACCTCATTTGATACATCAAAAACTCCATCCTGAATCTTCTTGTAAATGGTAGCAGCTGTTTTTATAAATGCCTGCACAAATATTATTTACTAAAAAAACTGAGAAAGGTATAGGCAAGAAACCGGACTCAATTCTCAAATATTGTTGAGTTTTTATGTTAAAAGACAATATTCCAACATGTAAGTACGCATTATGTGTACTCACCTCCTCAACATTCTGAGCAGTTTTAGCGGAAGCTTCCATGAAAATCAACCCATGCTCCTTTGCAAACTGCTCCCCTTCCTCCGTGCTCACAGCCCTTCTGTGAGCCAAATCACACTTATTACCAATAAGCATTATAGTCATGTTTGCGTTTGCATGTTGCCTTGCATCTTCCAGCCAGCTAGCCAAGTGATTAAAAGTCTCCCTCCTGAGAGTAAACAATCACCATAATTATCCTAGTTCCTTATCTCAACTACATGGCACAAAATGGTACAAGAGAACCATAGAATATTTTAAAAAATAAATAAAAAATAAATAAAAAAAATCCCAAAAATGTATGCAACTAAACTCAAAGCTCGTTTATGTGCGCTTCTACATGCAAAGTCAGAAACTAAAATCTGTATGAGACTTGCATTTAGTTAAACCAAGCAAGAACCTTTTAGTACCTCGCCCCATTAGATTGCGGAATTATCATCCTACTTTCTTTGCCAATACAGGCTTAATTTGTACAGAGTTCTGACAGGCAATGTAAAAGTTCTGATGATTTGCTTGTTTGAAAATTATGAATGTCATAAGAGCACAATACAATAATTTGTTCTGCATGATAATAAAGTTAACAACAAGACATTTTACATTCCCTGGGAAATTAGTGAAATGCAGACTCTATCGCACAAAGTTGAACAATTATCCTTTTTTGGGTACAAAGTCGGTGAATTCTCAAATTTAAATGAAAACAAAATACCTGGTTATATCATAGACAAGCAATGCACCAGCAGCCCCTCTGTAATAGGACCTTGTAATAGATCTGAACGATTCTTGACCTGCCTGGAATATTTCCAAACAAACTTTCAGGATCTAAAATTTTGGTAACTGAAAATCCAAAATTGAATGCCCTAACAAACTCACAGAAATTTAGACAATCGTTACAACTTCTACATATGTTTGAGAAATAAGCAATATCTTTCATGACAGCCATCAAGCCAAATCTTGACAATGGATTAATGATACGATTTAAATGGTTAATCAACCGATATCTTGCGCTAAGCTAGACATTTTCTTTTGAACCGCTTCCAATAACTTACACTAGGATGTAAATTCTAAGTATTCTAGAAACATTCAGACGCAGTTTTTATATCTCAAGCAATTATGAATAGAATCTAAGGGGGCTTACGTACTAGTTGAATATTTGCAAAGCAGGAATGTAAGAAATAGAGAGAAGCAAACCGTGTCCCAGATTTGAAGCTTAATTGGCTTGTTGTCAATGGTGATCATCCTGGCCCCAAACTCGACACCAATGGTAAGGTCGTGCACCGGCTGGAACCTCTTGTCCGTGAACTGTAGCAGAAGGCATGACTTGCCAACCCCTGCAAAACAACCAAAAAACCAATTGGATCGAACAAAAATTAACCAAAGAAGATCACAAAAGAATAGTTCGATTGTTCGATTGATACTGAAAAGAATCATACAAAATTAAGATCTAAATCCACAAATTTCGAGATTGGATAACTAAATACCGGTATCGCCGATGATGATGTACTTGAAGAGGTAAGCGTACGACATCTCTCACTATCTTCCCGCGCGCTCAGCACAGAGATATTAGATCGCTCCTACTCCTATCTTCAATAAATCGCTAAAAGTTTTGGAAAAAGGTTGTGTTTTAATTTTTGAATTTACACTCCAATATATATATATATATATATATATATATATATATATATATATATATCTCCGGAGAAGGAAAAAGAAAAAAGCACGGAGAGAGAAGCGAACCCGACAGAGAAGAAACAAAGAAAGGAAATTCCAGCGAGGCAAACGCGTCCCACTTGTTGTCGTATATTCTTCAATCACCTCCGTCCATCCCTTCTTGCTGTCATCTCCTCGTTCATTCTTCTACCCCCCGCCACATTATGGGCCGTACCTGCTTTCCATAAGCCCAATATTTAGAAGGACAAAGTTTTCTATCAATTGGGTCATTGGGTGTGAGGGACATTTTTAATAAATAAATTGATTTATTATTTTCTCAAACCAGTTTAGAAGAAAATAAATAAATAAAAAAACTAAGCGGTTATACAACTACTTGCTGAGTTGTTGGGAGAGTTTTATTTCTTTATTTTTTATTTTTTTATTTATTTTTTTGAGTTGTTGGAGAGTTATTTGTGATTGAATGAACAAAATTGAGAAGGATTTTACCACCCCAAGAACGAGTCGTTAGAACAAGAACAATACTACAATGCTCTCTGCCACTATCCATGGTGGATCTTCTCAATGCTTTACTGCTGCTTATTACACAAAGTAATCTAAAAAGTCCAAATGGAGATTAGTGGGTTCTATCTCCAATGGTGTTTTTCTTTTTTCTTTTTTATTCTCTTGTAAGAAATTTACGAGAGATAAGATTGCGGATTCAGAACTCACCTTCTATATATATATATATATATATAAATGCACCTCACAAAATGGGTAATGATTGTTAAAATTGCAGAAATTGCCTGTGCCTGCTGATCGAAATTGCAGAAACTCGCTAGCCGCTACTGTCTGCTCATGTGAATGTCAGAATTCTGTCCCAATTCCCAATTTCGTTTCTGAATTCTTTCACTTTATTATTATTATTATGTGAAAGAATATATGATTTCTGTATCACGGCACAAAGGTGAGATCTGGCTAAAAAAAAATGAAGGCCTCAATAACATATAACAATGTCCCAAGAACTAGTTGTGTGATGAAGTACTATTTTCAAAAGATTGTCTTCGTCTCTGAACTCAAATCCCTCAACTTTAGAGTTTACCAAACATGACTTGGGCTTGGTGCTGGAGTATGCTCCGAATTCACCTGCTCCTCTCCCCTTCACATGTATTTCACAACTGGAAGAGTCGCTAAAGAAGTCAATTGCATCAACAGCTCCACCAGAGTTATACATATTCATTAACCCAATTGCTGCAAACTGAATCTTCTGATTGTAGACCTGCACAATATCCAAAAAAAAAAAAAAAAAAAAAAAAAAGAATTCGGTTTAAGTGTCTCACATGATTTAAATTAAATCTTAACCATTAGTATTATGTATATAAGCTTTTGAGCACCCTCCCATTCCAAGCCGGTTTTTAAGAATGAATTCTACTTGAA
The DNA here is from genome assembly GCF_958979055.1 of Alnus glutinosa. Taxonomy (NCBI): domain Eukaryota; kingdom Viridiplantae; phylum Streptophyta; class Magnoliopsida; order Fagales; family Betulaceae; genus Alnus; species Alnus glutinosa. The sequence goes on from NC_084890.1 coordinate 184,092, forward strand.
ATTTGTATGATTTGGTAATAGAATCAGCCCTTGCATTGAGTATGTGATCGAATGACTTGTAGCTTTGTGGTCGATTCATGGAAGAAGTGACTTATAAGATAGATTGATAATATGTATAAACATAGTGTTAAGTACTTAAGTTATTAAAAAATTGATAAATGAGTAGAGTTTTCAATAGAGAAATAGCTACTATCGGGTCAATGTCAATAATGAGCCGCTGTGGACGTCGACTATGGAGAATAGTGGTATGTTATGATTCTAAGTGTTCTACATAATTTAAATACAATCTAACCAATGACAGAGAGAGGGGAGGGCTGGTGGGGGGCCATGACCCCCCCTCAACTTTTGAGGAAAAAAAAATTAATTAAGGTAAAAAAAAAATAATAATTAAGGTTTTTTTTTTTTTTTTTGGCCTATTTTGGCCCCTAGCAAGAAATTTTTTTGGTCCCTTGATCCCTTCCCTTTTATTATTTCTTGAACTGGTTTGATCTCATTCGGAACGATAGCTTTATGGTCAAAACTTTTTCCTTTAATATTTCACGGGTAGCAACAGACATATTTGAGAAGGTAACAATGGAAGGAGCTTTAAAAAATTGTAGATGCTTTGTTTAAAGTAAATGAAAAGAGTTTAGTAAAGCAGTGCATTGAAAGAAGACAGGTGTGGATTTGAAGAGTCACACGCCTTACAAAACTCGATTTCCTATGGATATATGGCAAAAATAACGTAAAATAGACAAAAATAGCTAGATGGCATTAGAAAAGTTAAGAAGATATGCATTTCATTTGTTTTGTGTTGCATTTAACAGAATTTGTTTTTGTGTAGAATATAGTGTGTTTTGTATAACAGTTAGTGGACTATTGTGTTAGTTAGAGTAGACTGTTCTAACAAAATGAGCAAGAGAATATTAGCTTTAAGAGCTATATCATTCAGAACTTCAGATAAAGCTTTGCGAGAAGGCCGAGAAGCATACAATTCATCCAACTAAAATTTTTCAGAACAGAAACTAAGACCTTTTTTATTTTTATTTTTTATTTTTCATTTTCTGAATCTTTGGACAACTGTTTTCTATTACTTTTTTTTTTTTTTCAAAAACTTTTTTCACTTTTGCTTATTGATTTTTAATTTGAAAAGAATAGTAAAAATATCAAAACTGGATTATGTTTAATTTATTTAAAATTTGCCTTTATACTTTAACTTCTACTTAAGGAAAAAAAAAAATTATTTGGCCCTTCCCATTAAAATGTCAAGCTCCATCCCTGAATCTAACTATGAGTATTTAGACACCCTTCATAAATTATATTTATTGTTTGAGCCCAGCAAGAGAAGCCGAACCTTAATAGGAGACACTGTAAAGACATCACATTGCAGTACTTTCAATGTGACGTTAAACTTTTCTCCCTTTGGTAATCGCAGCAGAGACCCTGAAATTGTAACGGACACGTATGTTTTGAAATCTCATATCTTAGGAAGCTGAGAATTGCTTATGCTGTATGTATTCAAATGAAAATACCTGTGCTGAAGGCAAATACCGCACAATCTCCGGTCCACAGCTTCCCAGAAACTTCTTCAAAATACTCAATATCTGCAGGAGAGACTGGCCCAGATAGCTCGGAGCTAGGATCTTCTCGAGTATTATTTTCCAGCAAAGGCCAGCTTCCTGCTCCTTGGCAGTTGAAGACGCCTAAAACTCCAGTGCATTTGTTCAAATTCCAGATCTTCAGAAGACTATGATAAATCCAATGAAAGCTGGTCAGGAAAAATGATCTATACTAATACTTCTCACATTTTATGCAACTTAGGAGGAAGGTAAATACCTCTTCCCGTCCATAACTGGGTCGGTGAATAAACAATCACTTGTTGGCCTCCCGGGAAATTTAGCTCTGAGCACTGACCCATCAGGAAGTACCAGCCTTTTAAGTACCTTGAAATCATGCTGGCCAGGCTTGTCGCTGTTATCAATTTTGTTATGTATTAGATTCGTTATTGCTAAACCATTTCACAGGAAAAACAATGATAAAAAAAATATATATATATACTTCACTTCCATAGTTCCATGTGTACATCAATATACAGAGGAGTTCATATGGAGGTGCTCTGTATACATCAATAATCTTCTGTATCTCCATGGTAAGATTTCTTACCTAACATAGACTCCGCATCCTCCCACAGCTCTTGCAGCTGCATGAAACTCAGCTGCTTCGTGACGGCTCTGACAGTTTTTTAACAATTCAATTTAAACTGGACAAATAAAGTAGCAAAAAATTTAAATGCTGAGTAGGCGATGCCATACATAGAACATGTCCCAATCTGGCACAAAAACTTCACCAAGAAAAATGCTGTTGAAAGCCACGGCAGCTATGTGTAGTGTTTGTGTTGTTGGGTTGCTTGGGTAGTAGTCATCGGATGCTCGTGTAATAGCACTTCTTTTTGAACTGCATTAGCAAATGAATTAGCTAGAGAGGAATCCTTTGAAACAGGCCTATCAACTGATTTGCCTAGTCCCTCTTATGTGGTCCATGCATTTTGCAATTCATGAAGCTCAAATCTGTGTATGCATTTTTCAGAGTTCATATTTGATTTGTTAGAAAAGACAAATATTGGCAGGACATTTTAGTGCAATAGTTATATACTGGTAAATGGAGTCCGTGCTCTGACCCATGCAGCAGATAATGCTGTTGTCTTGGAAGTTGGCTGCTATAGACTCCTCAAGTGCCTGTTGGAACTGTCTAGTAAGAGAAACTCGACCTCCTAGACCATTTGAAATAGTTTCCAGTATGTTCTGCACATCAACCTTAACCCCATCCACATCCTGTGAAACAAGATATTTGTGTAGATCATCATAAAACTGACTTATCTTAGCAGGATCTATTGTACCGATTCCATACTTCTCCATACAATCCATAGATAAATCCCTCATGTTTGCCAAATTCCCAGGAGACTGTATTGGATATCTTAGTTTTGGATTATACGTTTTGGTTCCTAAAGCATTTGGAAGAAGCCCTCCCCAGTATCCCAAAAGGGCATGCCATACATAGACGAACCTGAGAATTTCAAAAGAAGATAATGAAGATGAAGTATCCAGAAGATAGAAATGAAGAGAAGAAATTAAGATACTTGGCGGGAAGGAAATTGAATATTGACACCAAATTGGTAGTTTTAGTATGTGTGTAGGAGAGTTGAGTATGAACTAGGCTGCAACATCCTTAATGCTACAATCCTTGGTTCTCTATGATTTCCATTGCAAATTTTATTTTATTTTTTTCTTTTTAAAAGGAAGTTTTGGAACCTTACTTCAGGCCAAAATTCCTCTTAATATCTGAAACAAAATCCTTTAGACCAATTGGTGCCTCACTTTGAGCCTCATTTGCTGTTCTCCGAAACTTATTATTTTCTTCAATGCTGCCTAATCTCCCACCAAACCTGTTGGAGGAAAGCAGAAGTCAATATGCACACTATCTTGAAGAAGTGAAATATGGATTAACTTACTGTGGCCATTCAACATATAAACTCTATCGTGCACAAGTGTAATATGGATTAACTTACTGTGACCCTTCAACATATGGCTCCCCTTCTTTTTGGAATTCATTAGTTGTATCTTGCCAACCATCATCTATTATCAAAAATCTTGCTGGAGTGCCTCCCTCGGATAGACTGGCAGATATAGAAGATAAATTAATAAAAAAAAAAAAAAAAAGAGTTTCCAAAACCCCGCAAGAGGAAGTGAAAAAAGAAGCTCCATTGATGAGGAGGAACAAAAAAGAACAGAAAAAAAGCTAATCCAGTAAAAGTACTTCTCAATGGCAAAACAAGCTGCCGCGCAAACTCCTAGAAGCAACTTGTGATATATGGGGAAAGGAGCAAATTGTAGACTACAATGCCAACACCTAAATATCACATGACCGGTTCCTCATATAATCGATACATCTTACTCAGGAGATATGAATGTTCATTAGAAGCAGTATCCGTATGACAGCATATCATTAGTTTCCTTATGTAGGGCACAAAAGAATCCAAATCGCTTGATTGCCCTTTGACCATACATATATGAGATATTTATGTCCTATATAATATCCCCAACAGGAGGAAATTACGTTACTTAGAGGTCAATTTCATTCCCCCTCAAAGTTTCCAGATATTTCTTTTAAATGTTTACCATGTAGGAAACATAATCAAGAATTATTTCATAGTTACCCTCACCTATAGGTATAGGTGCTTTTATGATAACCAGAAGTTATTTTTAAGTCTTGGTTGAAGTCCCTAACAATATAAGTGAACTATCATGACATACATGGAAGGAACTTCCAATAAGAAGCTTTTATTTTGTGAATCATTTTAAAACTCTTTTTTTATAGAGAACATGTATGAGAAACTAGATTGACCTTTTAAGGCCATCTCTAATTCCTTGAGGATTAACTTCTTGGTAGAAGGCGTCCCAGGTGCACCAACCAAACCAATCTAACATTCCAGGCATCTGCATCATAAAACCGTCAAAAGAACATGTTATTGAGGTTGTTAACTTTGTTCTATTGTTTCTTGTAATCACAACTTGACCAAATCCTGAGACTAAATTTAATTGCCTGCTAGCTACACAAAATTGGTTGGCTGACTTGCCTGTTTGGTTTCCCTAAGTGTAAAGGTTCCAAGCTGCTTCTCCAAAATCCTGCATGTGATCAGAAGTGTGTATGAGGATAGTCACTATAAATAAATTGGTAACCAGTTACTAACTACAGTGTGGAAATGTAAGCTGCCAGCCTAATAATGGTGGTCTCATATGGTTTATATCTCTGTCTGCTGCTTGAATTCACATAAGACAGGATCTGCCATGCTACAAAGCTAACAATATAAGTGCCATAAACCTAAGTAATTTCGGAAATTTACTTAAACTTGAAACCTAAAGTTTTCTCGGAGAGCTGGCCTACTTCATAGATTCATTGATCAGATCAAATGGATGGTTTCCATAATTCACAAAAACTGCTTTTAGGGATTCTGAGGTGACTATAGCTGGGTCACCTGTCAAAACACACAGAAATTCCAAATCATCAGACAAGAATAAGAGAGAGATGAGAACCAATTGGTAAGTAGGAACAAATTGGTTATCCTTTTTTCTTTTTTCTCCTGTTAGAAGGAACAGAATGTTCATTCTTGTCAACCTTCAGGCCTAATATGCCTGTGGCTGCGTCGTGCCTTTATCCAATCCCTGCTTAGTTCAAAGTCTTAACCTAGCTGAGCTGATCTACAGCATATTTTATTGATATTTTTGTACATGTCCGGATTGGTGTGAGAGATAAGTGAGAATTACCAAGTAGAATGAATATCTCATCTCCTAGGTTTTCTCAGCAAGTTTATTTAACATCGTATAGCACAAGTGCTTCATCATAATATGACCGATGTCATAAAAAGAAAGAAACAAAAAGAAAGGGATAAGCACAACTTTAAACTCTTACCACTTTCAACGCAGAATTGGAGTTCATTTGATGAGTTCCCCTGCAAGCTGCTTCTAAATTCACCATCTAGCACAGGCAAGAAAATGATATAAGAAGTTGTTTCATTAGATGCTCCAAAGCCTGGTGCTTCCCTTACTTCCAGGAGCAACGTCTGAGTTTCAATAGGAATATCGCTTCCTGAATCCCCCACTCGTGGTATCATCCACCACATTTTAAATCTAAATAGAGACAGTAACCTGACATCCCTGCATCACGAAAACACAATGTTCCATTAAACTTCTAATTGATTCTCCAAATGGCATGATTGGATGTGAGATAAAAGACATTTCCATGGGAAATCACAACATGAAATTCCATGAATCCTTGCTCATAACCATTTAACGATTAAACAAAGAATCGCTGCAATTTCAAGTGCAAGAAACTTTCTGTTGCAGTGATTAATGAAATGTATGGTTATAGCTATCTCCATTACCAAAACCTTAATGATATTTCTTTGGAAGTATGGTTAGAGAGGATGATATATCATAACTAAAGTGAGATTACTGGCTCATTTTGATATTCACTGAAACAGTAAAAAATGCATTCTATAATTTAATATTTGCATAATTGGCGAAGATAAAATGGAATATCAATCGGCCGTTCGAAAAGTTCAAAGCCTAAAAACAGTAAGACGAAAAGAAGAGCTTGCATACTCGATAACTCCAAGCTTGAAAACATGTCGGGAACTCGCCTCAGTGGATGTGGCACCCACAAATGCTGAAGAATTGGTCAATGGCGTCACTACCACATTGTCAGGCACTTCCGTCAATGCGATCTTCTCGTTAATGCTAAGAGTACCGTCTTTAAGGACGGGCTTTGTACTGAGAAACATGGAATGTCTGCTTGACTGCAGCGAACTGAGTCGACGGTGGCCCCCATGAGCGAGAATCCTCTGTTTTGAAGACAAGAAGGAGGAGAATCGGCCAGAGTCAAGTTGTAGAAACGGCATGGGTGGAGGTAACACGGTGGTATGAATCATGGCGGCGGCCGTGGCGGTGGTGGAGTTGGAGGTGTTTCCTAGAATTGTATTGCAAAATAGACCGTTGGGAAAACCGTTATAACATGTTAGGGAGACACTGCAGAGGTATTATGTGATGTGGGTTGGTTCCAAGTTGATAGGAGGGAGAGACTCAAGAGATGATGGGATCAGGCTAGCCTTTGCTTAGTGACCACATTTAATGTTCCACTCTTAGCTTCTGTCTTTTTCAATATTTTATGGACATTACATTTCCAGGACCACGTAACTTGTCATAGACATACGATATGAATATCCAATGATAATGAAAAATCGGATCCAATGGGTGAAATTGACAGCTTAGCTTCCATGGGAGAGGTTGTTTTGTTCGAGCATGTGTTCAGAGAGTCCAAACCCACTTATTTGAGTTGTTTGGATACCTAATCAAACTCTAATTGAGCAGGTGAAATTTATAATCTGCGGATGACGGATTCTAGTAACCGTCCGACCATCCGAGGCGAGCGGAATCTACCTATAACCACACATGCGTAAGGTTTTTTTGAATTATCAACGTCCGCTTTGCATTTTGGGCTCTTTTTTGGGCCCCATTTTTTTTTTTTTTTTACAATAGACTTAATTTATATGGCCCTATGGTTCTATATTTTTTTTTTAAGCTTTTTATAAAAAAAAAAAATTAGATTGGCTTTATCTAATTTTGAACTAAATAGACATGTAAAATTGTGATGTGAAAATACAAATTGAATTGTAAATATTGGGCAATATAAATATTTATAAACTTGTAGTTTTATAAGACAAAACCATTTTTTTATATATATTGGTATCCACCTGCATATAGAAGTGGCCAATCTATTTTCTATTAAGAAATGCTTGGTTTCTATCTTTTACTCGTCTCTTGTTTATTTCCATACAAAAAATATGCAAATCCACCGTTTAATATGTGGGATCGTCTCTCTTTTTTATTAATTATATTTTCTCCTCCATCCATAGTACGTAGTTGCCATATTGTATTACTTCAATCCCAGATATGGTGCAGAAAAGGAATGGTGGACACATTGGATAAAATCAGAAATAGTATATATTAAAGTAAACACAAGATAGATATATATATATATATATTCTCAATCAAATCGCCATTACTAGGCCGAAAAATTGGACAAGAGAAAGAAAAATAAGAAAGTGAAGAGAACAAATCTAATGAAGTTAATTTTTACTCCTATTAATCAAAGGCTTAATCCTAATTAATGCTAATGACATCTAAGAGGCAGCAGTAGCAGCTACTATTGGACTCCTTACGTAGTGCTTGCCATCTGACCAAGTTATCCCTCCAAAAACATAGTTTTCAGCCACGGCATGTCCCTTAGCTTCCAGGGTCAACCTAAAGCTCTTCTCTTCTCCAATTTGATCAAATGTCAACTTCTTAGGATGAACATGAACTGAAATTCCACTTGGCTCCCGGACACGAGCTGCATAGGTGCCTGGTGAACCAACATTCTTCAGCTTTCGAGTCACAGTAACAGACCCAGAGAGTTGAGGGACTGTTATGGATGGATAGTTGAAATCCAAAAGACTGGTCGCCTTGGGACATTCATAAGGAGACCCGGAAAAGAGTTCAATGGAGGTCTGATTGTAGCCAATATTGCAGAGAAAGTCCAAATAATCATTGGTGGTTAAGTCATATACCAAGCCAGGATCCATGGCACGGTTTGGTCGCATGTGGCCAGCACCATAATCAAACGGAGTTGCCTTCACAGAGGATTCATTGCGCATGGGATTCACAGTGTTATCCCTTGTTCTTGCTGTAAGAAAAACATTCACAAATAAATGAGGTACAAAAACAAAAACAAAAAACCAAATTCAAGATTATGAAAATTCTTAAATGCAGACGTGAGAGGTCTTTACCACTTGTCATGATTGCGGATCTTATTGCAGATGGGCTCCAGTGAGGATGGAGTGTCTTAAGAAGGCCGACAACCCCAGAAACATGAGGGCAAGACATAGATGTGCCAGACATTATGGCAAAAGGAGCTGAAGGTTCTTCTGTTTGGCCTTTTGCTTCGGTGAAGGCAGCTATGATATCCACTCCAGGAGCAGTAACATCAGGCTGAACATTAATTAAGGTAAATTTTGAAATGGAAAGAACAGTTACTTCAAATATATTGACCACAAATTGCAGTGGAGGAAGCACAAATATCAGCAATACATGTCAATCAGTTCGGATGAAAATTCCCTTTTTGTGCGATCAATCCCAAAACATTACAAAACAATCAATATTGGATTCATGGCCATACCTTGAGAATCTCGGGTGTAATAATGTTAGGCCCTTTGGACGAGAATGAGGCCATGAATGGGGCAGGCTTTGTGTAAAGTTGTGCTGTTGGGGCCGTTATAAATGCCAATGGATCACTGTTCATTCAAAAAACTTAGTCTTGGTAAATTAGGGAAAAAAAAAAAAATTCTTCTTGAAGAGAGAGAGAGAGAGAGAGAGAGAGAGAGAGAGAGAAAACTCGGTAGAATTGATGTAGGCAAAGACAGCAACACCATCTTCATAACCAATATGTGACGCTGGTAACACGTGAGGATCAGCAACAGTGTCATTACCATCGAACTTATCATTGCAAAGAATCATCCCTACTGCACCAGCAAGAGCTGCTTGTTCGCCCTTGTCCACTCTTGCAGTTTCCCCCCTCAGGCAGGCCAAAATTTTACCCTTCACCTTTTCAGGATCCAGAGTTCCCCCCATACAGAGCAAACTGAATGTCAATTAATACAAGGCTTCAGTTTGAAGATTTTAATTGAAACTCAAAGAGGAAAGAAGTGAAACAATTTGTTCTTACGCGTGATTAATAGATGCATTAGCAGCTTTAGCCTGTGCAGCACTAATAAGTGGGTAGAATCGATCTTCTGGCAAAGGTTTAGACATGCTTTTTCCCTGGTATTACAGAAAGTCTTAAACAAACTGGAAAAAAAGAAAGTAAAGCAATCCTTCATAAGAAAGAGTAGGAAGATGTACCTTGAATCGCATCCCATTCCGGAGTTCAACAAAAGCTCGGAACTCTCGATCCAACGTGCTTGCTCCAACAGTTATTATCCAAGGTGAAACATTTGAGACAGTTGCAGGTGTTGGACCAGAATTTCCAGCTGAGCATACTACAACGATACCTTTCTTAAAAGCATGGAATGCCCCGATTGAAAGGCCATCATCAAGATAGTTATAGGGTTCGCCGCCGAGTGACACCGAAAGCACATCAACGCCATCATGTATGGCCTCATCAAAGGCTGCCATTATATCAGCATCAAAGCATTCATTACCATCAATTGGTGGCCAACACACCTTGTAGGCAGCTACTCGCGCTTTAGGTGAACCACCTTTTGCAGTTCCATTGCCCACACCAAATACGTTTGCACCTGGAACAAAGTTCCCGCCTGCTGTGGATAGCGTGTGAGTGCCATGACCCTCATGGTCAAGTGCCGTTTCAAATGAAGAGTTGAGTGGCCTCGAATACGAAGCATAGCCTTTGTTGAAGTATCTTGCTCCAATTAGCTTCCTGCATTGCATTTGCACGCCAAGAAAAGAAAAATCCCAAGTTTAACTTTTAAAATTGTGGCGACCCCTTCGCTTACAGATTTTCTTTCTTAGTTTTTGTATAGCATCTGACCCAATAAATAAATAAATAAATAATACACAGTAGTAGTATGATACAAGTTTTGTGAAAAGGAAATTAATGCTTGAAGTGGTAGTTAGAGCAGACCTGTTGCAGGGGACTCCATCACTGGTATCATTTTGACAGAATCCTTTCCACTTTGATGGGATGGGTCCAAAACCTTCGTCACTGAAGCTCTCCGCTTTAGGCCAAACACCTAGAAGAATACCACATTTTCAATCGGTATCATAGAGTTAACAAGAAATGCCCTCCATGAGCATCTCCCAAAAAGAAGAGCTTAGTGAGTCTAATCCAGGATTTATTAGATGCTGAGAATAGATTACTTACCAGTGTCAAGAGTCCCAATGATTGCGTCTTCACCAAACCTGGCCTTCTTCCACAAGGAACTGGGGTGAATTACACCCTCTTTTTCCAGTAACATGAATTCCCACGAATGAGTTGTGTGTAATTTTCTCCCTTGGTTTAAGAAAACTGACAAAACTTTTGGATGCTCTGCAATGGCAGATGATCATATATATAATATATACCTCATTATCATGAATATTTATTCCTAATCAAATAGACGGAATGAGGGTACATATATTTTCTTTATTCTTACTCGCAATTTCAGCTGCCTCTTCCTCTTCAAGTTGGGCAGCAAAACCATTGATATTCCTTCTGTACGAGTAGATAATTGCATCCTTGGCCTTCTTGTGGCTGCATGGAAACAAAGTCATTAACAAATTAATTTGCATGCAATGAAAAAGAAGAAAGAACAAGAAGCAGAAAATCATATATATATATATATATATATATATAGACGTTACAAATTAATTAAATACCAAGTTGCATCTATACCTTCCCAAGAATGATCCGAGTAAGTCATAATGAGAATCAGTTACCCGATCAAGATCAGCTACAGAAACCTCTGGACCATGTGCATGGGATCCCAAGTACACTATATAAGACTGTATCAGAGTAAAAGAAGAAGAAAAGATATATTATTAGTTTTATGACCATGCATGCACAGAAAGCAAAATGAAAAGTAGATGAGAAAGCTTCAACAGATGAATGGTATTTTTATTGAAGATCGATACATTGAGATTTAGATACGTAATGCTTGCCTTTCTTACTGCAAAAGCAGGTGCTTGGAACAGAGAAAAAAGCAAAAACACAAGGAAGAAAACTGAAGGCTTGGAAAACGACATATTGCTTTTTTGCCTGGTTAGCATCATGGAGAAAATCTATCCTCTGTAGGAAGAAACCACGTTCTTGAAGGATTATATGTAGGGGTGAATGAAAACGTAGTTCAGTTATAATCTAAAACTAGGTCGACGTACGTGAGAGGTAGAGTCCCTCTACGTACGTATAATCTAAAACTCTGCCATATATAGGAAGGATTATCATTCTATGCAGTATTAAGATCGACTAAAAGAACATAAAACCAAATGCTGCTTCTTGTTGTCATTAATTGAATAGGTTTTAAATTCAGTTTGGAATAGATAACAATGAAATCATGATACGAAGCAGCAAAACCTCTTGATTCGGGAAGCTATATTAATTAGGGAACATTAATATGTTTGACGGTTAAATTAATTAATTTCATGCAGACGAATGTTTAGGAGCTTATTCCCTTAATTCTTAAATCAAGTAGTAAACAAGTTTAAAGTGTGTTGCAATTGAATGAATATTATTCCTCAACTGTTAACAGAGAATTACAAAGAATAAATAAACAATTAACTAATATATATACTATCTGACATTGATACAAACTATGACTCTGACTTCGATACAAATTACAACTCTTACGGACAGGCCATATATATCTTAAGTTCATCATTAAAGTCATCTATAAACTGAATAAGAATCAATATAGGACTTAATTAGCTAGCTAGCCCATAAAGCAACGCTTTCACAATCCTACATTAACTGCATTGGAATATTTATAAACATAGCTATATTAATCATGAGGTGTTAAAGCATTCTCTTTTTCTTTTTCTTTTTCTTTTTCAAACTTTCTATATTTTGATAAATAATTTTTCCAAATTAACCTACTATATTTTGATGAATATAATTGTCTGCTTTTCTTACGTACATTCTAATTAATCAATATATATAGTTACACTTAATTATTTTCATGTTCAACAATTGCATCAGAGCATATGATCGATAAGGATAAAATAAGGACCGGATTACTCTAAGTGAAAGAATTTGATTAGGACTATATTAGCTTTAAATAAATTCAACTCATTTGCAAGCTTTATAAATTATAATTAAATCAATCAATAAAAGCATAATGTACCCTTATAAGATTATACCCTAATGATGAACATGTAAGTACGTGTCTAACATTGAATCTATGTAAAATTCTTATCAATTTCCATATTTTATCTTTCTCCATATTTTTTTTTTTTTTGAATGGTAAGATCTTTACGAACGTACACATATTTTAGTGCCTTTGTAATATATCGTAGATTATGGAAATGGATGCTCTCCATTTCACTTTGAAATGGATTAGAGAAAAGCTGGTTAATGCATTAATTTAGAAGAGTAAAGTGATCATTTTTATTTATTTTTAGACTATATATTAATTCTACCCCTTTTAAATACATTAACCGGTTCTTCTTATCCTTCTTCTAGGTCATTGTGGATCCCAACTACTGTGATCTCCTAATAAATGCGGGTTATAAATACATTTGTAAATTTAAAGACTACGTCAGACGGATGACGTGATCATGGAACGTACCCAAACAAACAGCCCATTCATGGAGAAAATCGACCGTATGCTATTTTTTTCTTTTTTCTTTTTTCTTTAGGAGCAATTAATTACAAAAGAAGGGAGGGGGGTCGTACTCTGTTAATTAAGATCGTGATTAAGAGTAAACTATTTAGTAGGGAATAGGATCCTTGTCGAATCAGTAAACTCTTGGTTAATTATATCATTAAAATGGCGCAATAGCAAAAATTTACTCTTAAATAAATTTATCACATCATTTAGAAATGTCAATAACCCAAAAATAGAGAGAAAGTGAAAGGTAGTTGGGAGTGGTCTTTAGCCTGGTGGCAGAATTATTATCAAAAGTCAAATAAAATAGCAGAACCATCTTTAATACGGATGGGGATGGTTCAACCATTCTCAAAGGCCAAGTTGAGAGTGGTTAACCACCCCATGCCAATAGCCAAAAGAGATGATTAAACCACTTGCAATGGCTGAAGGGGTGGTCGAATTAGTCCTAGTAGCCTTTGATGGTGTTTAATTCGGTCCGTTCCAACCACCTCTTCTTCTTCTTTTTCATTTTCTTTTTTTTTTTTTTACTTGGTTTTACAATTTTTTTTTATTTTTTATTTTTCACATTTTAAAATAAGGCGATAAAATTAATTGGTGCTAACTCAACGAAATTTATATATATATGTCAAACTTTTATTGGATATGGTATGACCATCAACCTAGGTATCATTGGTTATCATTAAAATTATAACAGATTGAACGAATTGAAAATAGCGATAAATTAAGGAGTGAGGTAACGGCATATGAAAAGCGTTAGCCGCATCTGCACCATCATCCGAAAAGGACTAGTCAATTTGAGAGTTTATTTATAATCACTTATAAAGTCCAGTTTCACATATTAAGTAAGCAATATAAGACTTAACATTCATGAATATTTTTATAAATTAATCACTCACTATGTGAGCTACTCATCTTCCCAATTTTGGATTAGGATGTTACAAATTTAATTTTCTTCTTTAAATTCCCAACATTCCCGTCACGGCCACATCATGCAGTGCTGATAATACCACACGACATTAATTACAACCAGACTTTGATACCATTTGTAACGACCTAGGAAAACCGTTAGCCACATCTGCGCTATTACATATTAAGTAAGCAATATAAGACTTAACATTCATGAATATTTTTATAAATTAATCACTCACTATGTGAGCTACTCATCTTCCCAATTTTGGATTTGGATGTTACAAATTTAATTTTCTTCTTTAAATTCCCAACATTCCCGTCACGGCCACATCATGCAGTGCTGATAATACCACACGACATTAATTACAACCAGACTTTGATACCATTTGTAACGATCTAGGAAAACCGTTAGCCACATCTGCGCTATTACCTAAAAGGACCGGTCAATTTGAACTTTCCCTATAATTACTTATAAAGTCCGATTTCACCTAGTAAATAAAGTATATATTTATTATAAATCACCCACTTGATCTCTATATCTTTTATAAACTACCCACCAACTCATCTTCTCAATATGAAACTAGTGTGTTACAAGTAACTTGATGCGTTTTAAATCCTAATGAATGATGAAATAAAATGCTAAGCAATTAATAGGGACCTCTGCAATGTTTTTTTTCCTACAAATATTAATGCATATTATCCCAACTACATAAATAATTATTTCATAGGAATACAAGAAACCAAACTTCATTTTGTTTTGTTGGATGTTCTACATATCCAACAAAACTTAAAAATGATGCTTCGATCTCACTGATCATTGGAAAAGGTACATCGATCGTAAGAGAGATCGATGAGGCTACCTTTTTCTTATTCTTCTCCATGTTACCGGTTAATCTATGAAGAGATTACAAGAGTAAACGCCTGAATAGGTAGAAGATCAATCACATAAGAATACTAGTGCTCATTAATGCCAACCTGATTTGGGGCATGATTATTGGCAGTACATATAGATGCCTGTAGGATCAGCTGATAACATGCTTCGAATTTCTCTTTGTTGATGAATTGAAGAAGACGACAGAGTTTATTCTTGCAGAAATCAAAATCCTCACCACCAAAATCCATTTCCCTTATCACATGCAGCGTTACGGCTGCAGCAACTGTGGATGGCTGATAATCCACCATTAATCTCAAATCACTGAGCAAAGAAATAGAAAAATGCTCAAACAATGCCGTGAACTCCATACGTTTGTGATGATCTGCCGGCAGGGATATCTGTTTGATTATGTAGTTCAAGAAAGAAAGTGGGATAACCGGGTTCATGTTCCATTCTAGCAGAGAGAGCACCGAAAGTTCCATTTTTTGGATTGATTTTGGGCTAAACACAAAACTCGGTTTCTCAACCTGAAACCACCGTGCATATATATATATATATATATAGTTAAACTTGCATGTAAATTAATAAAGTAGCAGTAATATATAGAAAAACAAGCAAAGCTATGATAGTGAGAGATAGATGAAATTAGAGTGGTTTACTAATTACTTGTAGATCAAGGAGAAGAGGAACGTGGGTTTCCGCCACTTTGGCTGCTAAAGAAAGGCAAGCCACGGCAGCCAACTGCAGCATCCAGGGCTTCATGGGCCTGTCCCTCCAGAACTGCAAGCCGAGTAGAAAACGATCGAGATAGTTAACCGACAAAACTGCAGTAAAGGAGGAGAAAGCATGGTAAGAATTAACAGCCAAGATCCACTTTAAGGGCTCTTGACGAGCTGAAGAGATGAGAGATAGATCGGCTTGTAGATAGCAGCTACAAAGCTTCGGATGCGTCTCGCGTTCCTTAGATAACAACATATGGAGCCCAGATTCCTTGTCAAGCTCCTCCAGTTCCAGCAGGATCTTAGGAGCCCGAGCTCCCATCTTACTTTCAAGTGGCTCTTCATCAACAATACTACTCCAGTAATCTTCGTTGCAGGAAAGGTCGTCGGCCGCCTGACTATTCGGTTGCTCTGGACTCATATCTTTTCTCTGCATGTCTGGCCTGCTGATCATTGGCTGCCCTCCCTCTCCACTCTCCAGTTCTGTCTCTATGCTATAAGTACGCTTCATTCCAATCACATAGCCCCCAACAAATATTTCGTTAAAATTTTGGTAAATAACAACTTTTTTTTTTCTTTTTTTTTTTCCTTTAGCTATCTACCTTTTTAAATTAAAGGTCAGATTTTAGTTATTATTTTTACTATTTCATTTAAATTATTATTATTATTACTATTCTAGAAAGTGGAGAGAAAATCATTTTTGTTTAATTAATTTAACTTATGCATTGTTAAACTATCACACTCATCAAATTCTTTGCAGTATTTGGTTAGTCACTTTGGCTGAAGATTTGACTAGCTACTAAAATGCTCAACTAGTCAAATCTTTAACTAAAGTAATTAATTTGATTAAATAAAATAAATTTTTTAGTTGTTTTGGCTAAACTAACATGAGTGCTAATAAAATATCTTATAATTCACAAATATTTAACTTTGAAAAGTTATTATTATTATTATTATTAATAAGGTTCTCTTAAAAGTTACTAGAAGTGAGATAACTACCTACTATATCTGTTGAATCAGACTATTAATATGACATAGCCTAAGGCCTTACTAGTCTAGGTTTCACACTGGCCCTGCAACTTTCAGAAGCGGGGATATAAATGCACACTTAAGTTAGATATTCAATAAATAATAATGTCAGAGATGTGTTGCTGTTAGATCTCTTTTTTGTTAAAACAAAAAAAAAAAAAAAAAAAAAACATGTGCTGCACGACTCCCGAATAAAACAAATAAAACAAAAAAGATACTCGTGGTTGACTTAAAACTTAGGGAACTGAACGCGGAATTGATCCACGTGCCACCATTATCGATTATCTATTTATCTGATCCGTTTTATTTATATATATATATAATTAAAGACCGAAAGAGACCAAAAGGACTTCCTAGTTGCTTCGATTCTTGTTTTTGGTCTTTCTTTAGTTATTTTGTCTTTTCCCAAAACTCTTAGGCCCGTTTTGATACTTACCAACTCGTCGATATATTTCTTGCTGGAAGTATCCTGATCCCATTAATAACGAGTGGGACCAAATAATTCAATCGGGGTAGTTGCTGAACCATAGATAATTAAAATGAAATGATTATTCTTATGGATATGGTAGGCAAATTATCAAACTATCGACTATTAAAAATTCATTGGCCGTCACCGATCGAACTGTCTTTGACCGCCTACCTTCTAATTAAAAAATAAAAAATTGAATTAAATATTTTTTCCAAAATTAATGTAGGTCGATAATCGGTGAAAATGTGATTTTCATTGGTTACTGAACCAAACTTGACCGGACCATTGTACCAAAACGGTGTCGTTTTTCTCTTTATAAAAAATGACATCATTTTGATAACGAGTAAAATGACGTCGTATAGCAAACTCTATATGACTATATATACAAATTTTTCTCAAAACCCTAGAATCTTGATTCACTTCACTCCCTTCTGCCTTGACGCCGTCTCCCGATTAAAAAAACCCTAAAATCACTCCCTTCCCGCCGCCCACGCCGTGAGTCCAGGACGTGCATCTACGAGTTCTCGGTTTCATGCGTAAACCCTAACCTCGAACCTTTTCTGTGGTACTCTCTCTTCCTATCAATTTTGTGAGGCTCTTCTTCAATCCCTTTGTTTGGTTGGTAAGAAGGCTTAGGAAAATAAGAGAAAATTATATAAAGTTTCAAATTGTGGTTTTGTCTTTTCCGATTTCACCAAGTTGGTATCTAATTGCGTGTTTGTGACAGTATATTGTTTCCACATTTCTATGTCCATTTCCTTGTTTTAATATTTAGAATGAGCTCTATTACCGAAAGGATTGTGCTATTAGGATCTAGAACTCAGCTTGATTTTTATTTGTGATGCATTGGTGTTGATATTAAAATTGATAATTGGTTACCCGATTTACCCAACCAACAATTACTAATTTATTCGAATTTTCGAATTATCCAAAAAATTTGAAAATATTGTTCATGGAAGAAAGTCGGGCAATTACCTGACTTTACCGACAATTTTGGTTGAGAGTTGGAAATGGTGTTTCTGACACCGATATACTCGATACCCACCCCTACTTATGGAATAGTCATTTTTTATTTTTTATTATTTGGTAGGGATTTATATTTAAAAAAAACTATTCCATAAGAATAGTTATTCCATGAGAATAATTATTCCCTGAGGATAATTATTCCCTTACAAAGAGTAATACATATTCCTAGAAGAATATACAACGTTTTCCAAAAAAATACTCATTAGTTTCTATTTTTCTTTCAAACTAAAAAAATAAAAAATTAGAAAACGTTGATTTCAGTGGGTGGTCTCGGCTACCCCCAAGGGTGATCGAAGGTGGTCACACCACCCCCGAAGCACCTCGGGGGTCCTCCTCGGGGTTCCTCTTCGAGGCTCTCCCCAACTCGATTATAATTAGAACATATATATAATTCATACCAAATTAAAGAATATGAATAACTATTTCATTCTATATTCTTCCGTTCTTAATAATAACTATTTTTTTTTTTCTTAATGAAATACCTAATATGCATACCAAATGTGGCCTTAAAACTCAATCCATTATAGCATGTTCATTTGAGTAACAACCAACATTATTCCTAGAAAAGGATGGGCTATTGGCCCAATGTAAGCCCACCTGGGCTAAAAACAAGGACATGCACAGGCCAACCACAAGAAAATTAATTACACTAGAAGGAAATCCTAGCTACCCTTTTTATTTTATTTTTTCTTCGGAACAAATAGCATGTGCTATTATAAAATCTAAAAGCCCTAAGGCATATATCTTGAGAAATAGAGGGACATGACCTCCTTACACTCTAAGTCAGAAGGATCTGACTTAAAAACTGCTGCATGTGCAAAGATAACAAACCTTACCAGAATTACATTTGAGTCTCTCTTATATTAACGCATACTCTCAAATAAAAGATGGCCGATCTAGCATCTAGCCAACTAAAATTTCAATAAAATTTGAACAATACGCATGCATACTGTACAAGAGAAACAAGAGGAATACACACAAAAGCAGGAAAAAAAAAAAAAAAAAAAAAAAAAAAAAAAAAAGGCAAAAAAAGCAAAAAAAGGCTATCGATAGAAGAGACAAGGGCGGAATCCCTCGAAGACGGTGGCGCATGAAAGACATGCGCCGTCACTAGCACCACCCAACCGTAGGTCGACCACCGTAGACCCCATCCCCCACCGTGCACGGCCAAAAAAGGCAGAGCGTGGCCGTCACGCATGCTTAAGAGCAAAAGGCTCTCTAGTGAGTGTAGGCCACGCGCTGGACACCGACGACCGATTTGGCCTGTGCTGCCGGCGGCTGGAGCGGACGACGACAGGGAACGTGGCTGAGGGGCGCGTGTCTTGAAAAAAGCAACGGATGTGTGTAGATTTGGCTCCAAAAATAGAAGAAAAACGTATGAAAAACCGGCCAAAAAACCACTGTTAAACGACATGATTCGCCACTCCCCCAAGCTAGACACCTAGATTTGAGCCTTCCTGCTTGAACAAAAGAAAGAAAAAAGAAAAAAAGCTCCACAACCCTAATAACTGAGAAAAATCTAGCATTCACTGAGAAAAACTCAGGGAGAAAACAAAACACCTTAGTCCAAGAGGACTAAGGAAAAGACAAGAGCCAGCTGGACCTCCCTCCCTTTGTAATCATAACCTTGTGGAAAAGTACTCTGTAAAAGAGAAACAAACCTCAATTGAGATGAATATCTAAGCCTTCTCTAAGTACTTTATTCTCCTCGAATAAATGCATCGGACTAATTTTCCTTTTCTGCATGCTCTCTCGGTCTTGGAGTTTGTATACAATCAACTAATTCTTCGTGTACCAATTGAACCGACCAATTATCAGATCCAATAAGTAATTTATGAAGCTTTTTTCATGAAAGGAAATGATCTGTAAAATTAATATACGAAAGTTGGAAACAAATTATTGTTGTTCTTTAGGGTGTTTGTTTTTCTTCCTTTGAATATGTCCTAACGGGCAACATTTGCTTTGAACGAAAATTAGAGATTTGTTTTGCATCTGGTAGCATTGTTGTTGCCATTAATGGCTTCACATTAGAGTTGTTGGAACTTGGAAGATGGAGTAGGGAGGGTCTTGGAAAGCAACAAAAACTGAGTTATTGTATTTTTGACTGGGTTAACAAATGGAGAAATGGTATATGTACTTAAACTGTTACAAAGAGAGTCTTACTAAGATAATGTAGAACTTATTCATTAATATTCAGGACATTTTTTTTTATTATTATTTTTATCATTTTTCCCCCTACAATTACCCCAGCCTAATAATCAGTATAGTGCCTATGGTCTATGGACACATGAGGAAGTAGGAAATGGGCCAAAGCCCGATTGGAAGGAATCTTGGCTCGCTAGTCAAGATAAGAGCCACCGTGACTGGTGGTTTTACCAACACTTTTGAGGCTACCGCCTAGCATATGATATCACATAGACTTTGTTCTAATGTTGGCTTTCCAACTCCGAATAGTTGGCCCACTCAACATAGGGTCAAGTTGATAGTTCATTTAATATAAAAAGACTCGCTAAAACAGCTCATTATATTACAATAATTAGGAGATTCTTAGCCTGCTACATGGCAAGAATTTGGAAAGCATATTAATTAAGCAAGCCTCCCATTTTATAAAGGGACACTCTCTCCTCTTTTAAAAACTCTGCCCTCTATTTTTTGCTCTTAGAAATAAGATTAACTTAATTATCGAAGTGTTCTCAGCCTACTGGAAGACCGACGGACTCCAATAATTTCTTTATCTGCTTTGCAACAAGTTCATCGCCGGCTAGTCTGGCTGTTCAAAAACTGTCGTAACAATCTAAATAGACTGTGACGTCCCACATTGCCTAAATATGAAAATAAGTGTGTGCTTATATGTATATTCACACATTTTTTGATACAATATCTTTTAGAACCGTGATCGTAATGAATCAATCAAAATTTTACAGTTAAATGTGCTTTTTAAAAATAATACTAATATACGTACGTGACCTTCTAGAAATTCCAGTCCAGAAAGGTTAAAAACGTACATTACAATACTTTGGCTAGAGTTCATTAGTTTGTAGATTAGTTTCTAGTGTAGGATGAACGTTACAATGATTTCTCAGCAGCATCTAGTCAATTCTTTTGACCCAATAATTACCTTGTGTATGTGCTGCAAAGGGACATGTGATGTTAAAAGAAGAAAGGGACGAATGTTAAGCATTTAAATACTTATCTTTAAAATTTAGTTTTAAATTGATGTGTCACAATTTTACGAGATTTATCATTTTAAAATCAAATTTAAAAAAAAAAGTATTAAAATGCTTAGCATTTTTCGAATAAAAAACATTGGATTCAATTATTTTTTTTTTGCTTGGGCTGGCGATGGCGAGGAGAAAAAGCTAGGGCTAGGGAGTAGCTAGGGAGCCTCATCTTGCGAAACTGTGAGACAAAAGTACTTTTTCTTTTTTTTCTTTTTATTTGTTGTGAGTTGGGACAAAAGTACTTGATGTTATAATTCGAAGTAATTGAACAAAAAAAAAGGCCCCACTTATCTTAACGTTGTTCGAGGAGAGTTCTGTCGATTGTAATTGCACCTTCTTCGATCTTACCCGAATAAAATATATAAATGAAATCTGTCCACAATAATCGATCAAACTTCGCTGTTGAAGAACCAACCTCATCCAACGCCCCCTGCATTACTGGCCTTGTCCTATTCAATGGTTTTGACCCCGTCTAAGCACCCATCAAAAGCCGCTAGTTAATATTTCCACCTATCTATGTGTGATATGTACGCGTTATATATAATAATATTAATATGAACTCGATCTGCTCCGGTGAAGAGAATTTAAAATCTGATTTACAAGAAGAAAATGAACGTATACACAGTAATATATGCGCATAGGGCTCAAAGTGAAAAAGAAAGAAATGACTGATAGTTTGATAGGGGAAAGAGGGATCACCTTTTCCAAAGGAAGATAATCCAAAGAAGCCTACCTGTAAAACCCAGGCAGCTTTGGCTCTATCTATGGAACTATTTGTCAAAAAGACGCCTTGTCTGCCGCCTTCTATTGGACCTGTCCTTCTCCTAGCCATGGAGTTTCTTTTGTCTTTACCTCTTCTCCTTTTCTGTTTTCAACGACTCTTTGAATCCACTCCTACTACTCTTTGCCTCCAAGGCTACAGAAACCTGTCAAAATTAAGGAAGCTCATCATATCTCTTTCTCTCTCTCTCTATATATATATATAGTCTATAACAACACTGTGGCAAGGCAGAGAAACGAGATCATCCTGCTAGTGCCTCCCTCAAAACTAATCTAGCGCTTTCCCCCCTGAGATGTTCTCTTCTCTGCATTCTAGCTGGTATGTTCTCCAAGTCCTAGGAACGATTTATTGCTATTATTTCGGCTTCCCAAATATAATTATTGGTGAACTCATAGATTTTTCAACATCATTATCCAAAAAGTCTGTCCTTTCAAATCCAAAGCGGGGTAAGAAGATCAATTAATTTATCAATTTTGCTTCTTCTTCTTTTTTTTTTTCTTTTTTTTTTTTTCCTATATATATAAAAAAATTATAAATGCTCTGGCGATGCGTACTTTCATAACTTCATGAGCTTTTGCAGGTTGATTGTGAAGCTAAAATTAAACTTAAGGGTCTAGCTAGAGGATTAATTAGTCGAGTGTTTGTCTGCTGTTGATATATATGCTTGCCTGGCTCCCTGAATGCCATCTAAGAAGCTTGCCAAAGAGTGTTGGCTACCTTCCTACTTGGCATGAGGGGAGTCATGCAGGCCCCAACCAGTAGACGAATGTAAAAAAACTCTTCTATACATGTCCCGGCCAGTATTATGTACCAAATTATTGAGCCTAAATCTTCGTAAATTAAAGTTAGATAGACTTAAGGTTTGCATCTTCGTGTACATAACATAATTCATGATCATGAGCGTAGTAGAATCAACGGATGGTGGTACCTAATGGAAAATTTTGGATGAGGTTGGAAACTTTTGGCAGTGTTTTATAAATTTTAGTCTATATGTGGCTGTGAATTGAAGTCCTACTTTAGATGCAGGGTGCTGGCCGGCCGGCCTTGGCTTTAATTAGGTCTAAATCTCTACACTGAGTGAAAAAGATTGACATCCTCCGGTCAGTTCCACCTTCAAATTAATTTGCTCATGATCAACTGTAGCCAGCTAGCTAGATAGACCAACTTAACGAGGTTAATTATCTATGGTATATATGTGTAAATGGCAATACCTTGACTCCAGTCTCAGTCTGTTTAGGTAGGAGTTCAGGCAGTCCGATCAAGATGAAGTCCGGGTGCCGGCCCTCTCAAATTAGGCATTAATGCACCTGATCTTATCATCCCCCGCCGGGTAACGTAGAAGCTTAGAGCCTTTGTTCTTGGTTCTCTGTAATGTACATGATTTTGCAGTACTGTAGATTTCTTGATTGAGATTATATATTCTTTACATTTTTGTCTGACACCCCAGAAAATTATTTCATAAGCTAAGACCCGTATGCATCTGTCATTGTACTTGTACTTTACAAGACTTAACAAGTCTGGGGCCTGCTTAGTGCTTGGGTTGCCAAGTTTGAGTAGGCATGAGGCATGACACTCGCCAAACCCTACAAAGAAAGAACAAAAAGACATGCAGTTTCCACCCACACGGAGTAGGCCAGTGATATAACCGCGGAAAAATTATTCACAATGTTGCAGAAGAGCAAGCAAAATGTGTGTATATATATATATATATATATAAAATAAAAAGTAATAATTATAGGATTAATAGGGTCTCTTTAGTCTCTGAATATGCAAAAATAACTAAAGTTACGGTAAATAAGAGAAAATAATCATACATGTCCACAGCCGAAGGCAATCATAAAGATATAATATAAAATAGTTAAGAGATCGATCAGAAAATTACTTAGAACTCAAAACCGTAATACCAAAAAATCTCATTATCACGCTGTTGGAGAAATAATTAGCTCCAAAGACACGTGGCCGAGCCCATCGGGTCGGCCCGGCCAGATTAGACCTAAGTAGTTATCTCCAAAAAGACAGATATTCCGAGTATATCATGATAAGACTTTTATCCCATCAAATACGGGATAAGGTACCTAATAGTCTGACGTCAGACGAAGATGTAATGTCCTACCCAGCTTGGACTTTACTACCCAATTTGAATTCTATGAAGATAAGATTAAAGACTATGTGATCTAGGACTCAGACTCCTAATCAGATTATGCTCCAAGTATTCTAGTAGTTCTATAACTATGAACTGTGAGCCTATAAATAAGACCACTACGCCAGGTATTTTTGACAGGCAGATTCTCTAAACTCTGAGATTATTGATACTCTCCATAAAATAAATAGTTTGAACTGACTTAGGCATCGGAGTGGGGGTATGGTCAGCACCCCCATGAGCCGATGAGCCGTTTATTATTTTGCAGATTACGAGGAGAACGAATATCAAGGAAGGCAACGAATCACAAGGCAATATGTCACCGTACCGGAAACCGTACCAACAGTTTGGCGTCGTCTGTGGGAACCGTCGTCTGTGGAGGTTAGTATACTCCGAGGAGTTTTATCTCGAGGTGGCAACTCTCCAAAAAGTTAGATCCGAGGGTGTTTCTACCGAGGAAAAAAGTTAGACCCGAGGGTGTTCTACCGAGGAGAAAAGTAAAATCCGAGGTGTTTTATTGAGGAGGAAAGTTAGATCCGATGTGTTTTACCAATGAGGAAAGTTAGATCCGAGGGTGTTCTACCGAGTACAAAAGTTAGATCCGAGGTGTTTTACCAAGGAGGAAAGTTAGATCCGAGGGTGTTCTACCGAAGAGAAAAGTTAGATCCGAGGGTGTTCTACCGAGAACAAAAGTTAGATCCGAGGAGTTTTACCAAGGAGGAAAGTTAGATCCGAGGGTGTTCTACCGAGGAGAAAAGTTAGATCCGAGGGTGTTCTACCGAGTACAAAAGTTAGATCTGAGAGTGTTCTACCAAGGTCAAAAGTTAGATCCGATGGTGTTTTACCAATGTCAAAAGTTAGATCCGAGGGTGTTCTACCAAGGACAAAAGTTAGACCCGAGGGTGTTCTACCGAGGCGAAAAGTATGTACCGAAATGACACATACTGAGAGTATTATTCCGAGGGTACTATCCTGAGGACCCTATGCCCGAGCTTCTAGTTCCAAATGGCACACTCCGAGGACCCCTCTAGATTTGCCATCCTCCGAAGTGCATAGTCACATGCCGAGGGACCAATCCGAATCGAGGGTCCAGTTTGAGGAACTCTCCCAAAGAGCCCCATATCGAATGGCGTGCAAGATAAGGAACTCCAAGTAAGACAGTTCATCAAATTCACTAGAAAAGTTCATACTCTTCTTTTACAAACATGATTCATGTTAAAGTAAGGATAAATGTTGGTTTTTATTTTATCAACCAGAAAATATATATATATATATATGCATGCACTTGTACACTTTGCCGAAATATATATATATATATATATATATATATATTTTGATAAAATAGAACTCTTGTGCTATTGCAATAATTCATGTTTGATAATTCTTGATGAAAGCCCATAAATTTTTTATTGGAAGTCAACCCATAAAAATTGCTTCTTCATCACAGATCTTTCATAAAAATTGGATTGTTGCATTAAGCGAAATAGACTCATGTGTTGAGACCTCACTCCTGCCGTGAGTGAAAGGATCACAAAATCATCTCAACGGATGAAAAGAATATATGGTGCTACTGTGCATTCTGCTATTTTGTTTTAGTATATGCAGTGCTTTGTTAACCCTTTTCGCAGAAAAGATACGGGGAGACAACCCCAACAAAAATCAAAGGAAGAACAGACAGTTCCAAGGTACTGATTGATCTCAGCTAAGAATAAAGCAGCAGTCCAGAACAGAGTAAAAGCATTTCTTCATCAAACTTCTCCAAAGATGATCAAGCTACATCAACATCCACCCGACTTCCCCCCTCGAACAACTCGAAAGAGTTATGGTGGGGATGCTCAGGGAAGAATCCGTCCGAATCCTTTCCTCAGACAACCCAAAAGGGTCATGGAAATGATGCAAATGGAAGAAACCCTTCGGTTGAGGGTTTTCGAAGGGATGAGGATAAGAATCCGCCCGATTCCTTTCCTCGGACAACCCGAAAGGGTCATGGAAATGATACAAAAGGAAGAAACCCCTCGGTTGGGGGTTTCCGAAGGGATAAGGCTAAGGATATCTAGATAAGAATCCGCTCGAATCTTTTCCTCGGACAACCCAAAAGGGTCATGGAAATGATACAAAGGGAAGAAACCTCTCGGTTGGGGGTTTCTGAAGGGATAAGGTTAAGGATATCCTGATAAGAATCCGCCCGAATCCTTTCCTCGGACAACTCGAAGGGGTCATGGAAATGATGCAAAGGGAAGAAACCCCTCGGTTGGGGGTTTCCGAAGGGATAAGGTTAAGAATATCGAGGAAAGAATCCGCCCGAATCCTTTCCTCGGACAACCCAAAAGGTCATGGAAAGAATACAAAGGGAAGAAACCCCTCGGTTGGGGGTTTCCGAAGGATAAGAATAAGGATAATCTAAGGTTTCATCATCACAAAATATGGCTCCTCAAAGACCAAGATAAAGGCAAAATTCACCAAAGCTGATTCAAGCTCTCGGGCAGAAATCTCGCAAGAAGAGGCTCAAACTTAAAAGGGATACCCAGGTACCTGACTATCTGCCTCGAACGACTTAGCCCGCGGTCGCAGACTAAAGTTATGGGGGTAGCTCAGGGAAGATAAAGCTGCTGCAAAGGAAGGTAAAACTCAGCGACCTGACTACCCACCTCGAACGACTTAGCTTACGGTTGCAGACTAAAGTTATAGGGGGTAGCTCAGTAAGGTAAACCTTCAGTAAAGCTTCAGGAAGATAAAGCTTCAGGATGACAAAGCTTCAGGAAGATAAAGTTTCAGGAAAGATCCAGGAATATAAAGATTCAGGAAGATAAAGCTTCAGAAAGGTAAACATGAAGGTAAAGCTTCAAAATGATAAAGCTTCAGGAAAGATCCGGGAAGATAAAGATTCAGGAAGATAAAGCTTCAGGATGACAAAGCTTCAGGAAAATAAAGCTTCAGAAAGGTAAGCAAGAAGAAAAAGCTTCAGGATGACAAAGCTTCAGAAAGATAAAGTTTCAGAATGATAAAGCTTCAAGATGATAAAGATTCAGGAAGGTAAAGCTTCAGAAAGAAAAAGCTTCAGGATGGCAAAGCTTTAGGAAGATAAAGCTTCAGAGAGGTAAACAGGAAGGTAAAGATCTAGGAAGATAAAGCTTCAGGATGACAAAGCTTCAGGATGACAAAGCTGCAGGAAGATAAAGCTTCAGAAAGGTAAACAGGAAGGTAAAGCTTTAGTATGATAAAGCTTCAGGAAAGATCCAGGAAAAAAAAGATTCAGGAAGATAAAGCTTCAGGATGACAAAGCTTCAGGAAGATAAAGCTTCAGAAAGGTAAACAGGAAGGTAAAGCTTCAGGAAAGATCCAGGAAGATAAAGATCCAAGAAGATAAAGCTTCAGGATGACAAAGCTTCAGGAAGATAAAGTTTCAGAAAGGTAAACAAGAAGAAAAAGCTTCAGGATGACAAAGCTTCAGAAAAATAAAGTTTCAGAATGATAAAGCTTCAAGATGATAAAGATTCAGGAAGGCAAAGATTCAGAAAGGTAAAGCTTCAGGAAGAAAAAGTTTCAGGATGACAAAGCTTCTGGAAGATAAAGCTTCAGCGAGGTAAACAGGAAGGTAAAGCTTCAGGAAGATAAAGCTTCAGGAAGGTAAAGCTTCAGGATGATAAAGATTCAGGAAGGCAAAGATTCAGGAAGATAAAGCTTCAGGAAGATAAAGTTTCAGGATGACAAAGCTTCAGCGAGGTAAACAAGAAGGTAAAGCTTCAGGAAGGTAAAGTTTCAGGATGATAAAGATTCAGGAAGGCAAAGATTCAGGAAGGTAAAGCTTCAGGAAGGTAAAGTTTCAGGATGATAAAGATTCAGGAAGGCAAAGATTCAGGAAGATAAAGCTTCAGGATGACAAAGCTTCAGGATGACAAAGCTTCAGGAAGAAAAAGCTTCAGAAAGGTAAAGCGGAAGGTAAAGCTTCAGGATGATAAAGATTCAGGAAGGCAAAGATTCAGGAAGATAAAGTTTCAGGAAGACAAAGCTTCAGGAAGACAAAGCTTCAGGAAGATAAAAGCTTCAGGATGACAAAGCTTCAAGATGACAAAGCTTCAGGAAGCATCGTCTAGGATACCAAGATGACCTAACTATCCACCTCGAACGACTTGGCCCGCGGACGCGAACTAAAGTTATGGAGGGTAGCTCAACAAAGTTAAAGCTTCTACAAAAGGGAAAAATCACTGAAATTGCACCAAGCTCTCGAATTAAGATCTCTCAGGAGCAGCTCGAACAGGAGACAACCCCTACAACAAACCTTATGGGAAGACAACCCATATAACAAACCATACGGGGATACCACCTCTACAAAAAAAAAAAAAAAAAAAAAAAAAAAAAAAAAAAAAAACCAAGTAAGTTCATCGATTCTAAAAAGATTTTTCCTCCTAGTCCCAGAGGTCGAAACAAAAAGATTTTTTCCCTCCTAGTCCCGGAGGTCGAAACAAAAAGATTTTTGAAACAAAAGATTTTTCCTATCCTCTTCGGAGTTAACTTACGCAAACCGATTGTTTGTTCAAGTTATTAGAGGAAAAGTCAGAATTGATTTGTTATGGAAAGTTTTTCCATAACAAAGAATTCAAACATTACAAAGTTCAAAAATAAAGATATTCACAGATAAGACCAAGCTACATGGTGTTCAGATTAGAAGATTCGGTACGCTAAGCACAAAACCTCGGGCCACCAGAAGTTCCTAGCAGTTGTAAGTCTCAGACAACCAAAGCCTCAACGCCAGTTTGAGCCTTAAAAGCAGCCAACAGAGATTTTTATGGAAGCGGTCTGTGAAGCACTACCAAAGAAAAAGCTTTGGAGTGACATTTCACCATAATCTTGGTGAATCGACTACATCGGTCCGATCCATCTCCTTCCGAGGGTAGGAGATCATCTTCACAACTTTGGCCCAACCGACAATATTATGTAGAGGCACTTATGAAGAAGATATTTATGGGGAGTTGCTATCAGTACTCTGACAGATCACAAGTGCCCAAGAATTGAATTGGCATCCATTAGGTCAGACGCCACTCCAATCCAGAGATTCGAGGCACTATTCGTCATAATTACCTCAAAAGATGCGACAATTGTCAGATACAGATTATGGAAGATCCAGATTCAGGAATTGAGGTATTTAATTCTCTTACATTCTAAATTCAAATAAGAGAATTGAGAGGTAACTGTTGGAGAAATAATTAGCTCCAAAGACACGTGGGCCTAAGGTAGTATCTGGGGCCGAGCCCATCGGGTCGGCCCGGCCAGATCAGACCTAAGTAGCTATCTCCAAAAAGACGGATATTCCGAGTATATCAAGATAAGACTTATATCCCATCAAATACGGGATAAGGTACCTAATAGTATGACGTCAGACAAAGAGGTAATATCCTATCCAGCTTGGACTCTACTACCCAATTTGAATTCTATGAAGATAAGATTAAAGACTATGTGATCTAGGACTTAGACTTCTAATCAGATTATGCTCCAAGTATTCTAGTAGTTCTATAACTGTGAACTGTGAGCCTATAAATAAGACCACTACACTAGGTATTTTTGACAAACAGATTCTCTAAGCTCTGAAATTATTGATACTCTCCAAAAAATAAATAGTTTGAACTGACTTAGGCATCAGAGTGAGGGTATGGTCGGCACCCCCATGAGCCGACGAGCCGTTTATTATTTTGAAGATTACGTGGAGAGCGAATATCAAGGAAGGCAACGAATTACAAGGCAATATGTCACCGTTCCTAAAACTGTACCAACACAAGCAAAAGATATTATTGCAAAAAAAAAAAAAAAAAAAAAAAAAATCTTTTTTGCTGAAACAGATAACAAAATGGTTCGTTTGATAAAAATTTTTACTTTTTGCTTTTTGGTTGTAAAATAACATAAAGATGAAAATAGTTTTAAGTATTTTATATGTTGATTTGTTTGTTAATGTTTTTTGCTAAAAAAAAAGTAAAAGGGTAAATGTATGATAAATCTATGAGTACGCAATTTGAAATCGTTCTCTTACTTTTTTATTTTCAATTTCTGTTGCTTGAGTTTTTTCAAATTCAAAATAGGTCTCTATGTTTATTTTCCATCTAATTTTCAGACGTCCAGGTAATGCCAATGCATCATTTTTGTCAAATCACCTTAAAATATTTTTTTTTTAATTTTTTGTTAAAAAAAATAAAATTTAAAATGAAAAAAATATTAAAAAAGAAGATTAGGTGAAAACTAAAAAAAATAAAAAATAAAATAGAGAAAGGTCACCTGACCTAAGGGGCATCCCTACCTTTTGCCACCCCCAACGGTGGGAGTTTGTAAATGATATAATATAGTAGGCCTTTAATGGGTTAATTAAATTAGAGAACATTTTTATTTTTTGGTTTTTCTTGTAAATAAATTAGTTTTGATGGGCATTTTTACTTTGTAATTTTGTTAAGGTGTTGGGCCTCATTGTACAATAACATAAGGAGTAGATAAGGATGAAGCAAATGATGTCAGCAAAAGACTCTAGAAGATTAGCTAGCAACATTCTATTATGAGACGATTGGATTTATAAGAACAGCCCAATCAGCAAAGAATAGGAAGAAAAGAATTATTTATGAAGTTGTTACTTGAAATTCCCTGAAAATTGAGCAATCTCAAATATGCTCTTACCATAGTAGCCCTATTTGAGGCGACAGACAATTCACACTTATTTTTACACCTTTGCCTAGCTTACTGTTGTCCTGCAGATTGCAAAGCTTCATCTGTGTAAACAGAGCGACAAACGAGGAACAAAAGAAAGTGTTTCTAGCTCAATGCAAAGTGCACGAGAGATGTTTGTATAAATACTTGAGTGAAGATTACATTGTTTAAATCAAACATTATTGTAAATCAAACATATTGAGATAGCAATTATTCATTGAAGTGTATAAATCCTCTTGAATTAATCATTATCCCTTGTCTAAACGTTTTTGGTTGCTTCTCATGGATTCCAACTGTTGGTGTTTGAGTTTATCCCCAGAATCCTATGGGGTCTTGACGTAGCTACGAACCAACTCACTGCCCGATTTCTCAAGAATTATGTGAAGGAGGGAAGTTGAAAATGTTGATTTTGATGGAAAACTTCTTTACTGGGCCAGTTCCTGAGGTGACTGCAAGTCGTTAACAAAAATTAGAATCATGAAGAACTTACTCAACGGGATGATCCACTTCTCCGGAGAGTTCGAAATTTCATGGGATGCTTCACCGGGAAAACTCTCCCGACAATAGGAAAGCTCAAATAATTTTTTTTTCTTTTAAAATTTTAATTTTTAACACAATAAAAAAAATGTTGAGGCAGCACTAAAGAATTTATAATATATTTGCCCAAAGTAAAAAAGCAGTCCAAAAAAAACATCGCCGAAAGAGTTGTCTTTCTCTTTCTCTAGCACCGTCTCACGATGAGCTCCTCTTTATCTTTTCATTTTTTCTTCTTGACAAATGCTATATAAACTCTTAAAAACATAGACAAGCTCACAAGCAGAGCTTTCTTTGATAAAGTAAATAAAAAATTGAAACCCAAAAAGAAAGAATAATAGTAAAGAGGGATGGAAGTCGAGTCACACGTCAACAGGAGATTAAAAAAAAAAAGAAAAAAGAAGAAGAAAAAAAAAAAAGGACGGAAGCCTACGTGTAAATGCCCTGTAAAGTAAAAAAGAGAAAAGGAAGCAACCTAGAAGGCTGGAAATGCTCAGAGAAATAGTTATTTAATATAATCCAAGTTGCTTTTCGGATTGGAATTTGGTAATGAGAAATGCTTGACTCCTTGCATAAAACTTTCAGATCACCGTCCAGACTTCCGCCTATCAGCAAAAATGCATATCTACCTCCATTATCTTTTTTCCTCCTTGCACTAACTCAGGGTTGGAGGATGAAGTCAAGTCGATAGCTTCAAAGGGATGACCTCCCATGCCAACTCAACATGCTCACTTACTTAGGAAGATTCGATTTTGTGAGATTTGGTTTCAGCATTATTGTAATCAAATCGAATACATTAATGCAACGGGGAAATAGCGCCACTGTTCTTTATCTTCTTGCTTCTTTAGGCTTGGGCCTTGGAGACTTGTTTTCCCGATTCTCTCTCCCTCTCTCTCTCTCAGAGTTTCAGCAGCTGTTCTCCACGTTCGAAATGTAAAGCACCGTTGTTAATTTTGAACCTGTGGGTATCTTTTTCCTAAACCGTACCACCCGGTCCACCCCAACCAAGAGAAGAGACAAGCTACAATGGCCGACAATGTCGTTAATGTTCTCCTACACCAATTACCCCTACTCGTACAAGGAGCAAGTTGCCCTTCTAGAGTGGAAGATGAAGTCAAGTCTTTTCAAAGGGAGATCGAGAGGATAAATATCTTCCTCGAGAACTCCGATGGGAAACGGAACGAGCATGAAAATGTGAAGACATTAGTTGGGCAAATCACTGAAGTTGCTTACGAGGCTGAGGATGTTATCGACACATTCATCCTCAAAGTCGCAGAACAGAGGAAGAGGAATATTGCGGGAAAGATAATCTATGGCATTACGTACGCAAAAATGCTCCACGATGTTGCAAAGAAGATAGAAGGTCTCAACAAAGAGATCAACAAAATCTACGATAATATAGAAAAGTACGGAATTGAAAGAGATGAAGCAAGTGTAGATGCAAAAGCGGAGAAGGCACTGCACAGACGTAGGAGACACGTTGAGGAAGATGACGTGGTGGGCTTCCTTCATGACTCTGATACATTGGTGAATCAGCTAATTACTTACGGAACACAGAATTCAAAGCTTGATGTCATTTCAATCATCGGCATGGGTGGGCTGGGAAAGACCACTCTAGCCAGAAAAATCTACAAAGATGATCGCGTCAAGAGTCACATTTCATTGTCGTGTATGGGCGTATGCATCTCAAGATTTCAAAACCAGAGAGTTATTGCTGGAGATTTTAAAATCCCAGATTCCAATATCAGATGAGTTGACAACGAAACTCCAAGGGATGAGTGAGGAACAGGCAAAAGAGTTCCTAGTAGAGAAATTGTTCAACTGCTTGCAAGGGAAGAAGTTCCTAGTAGTCATGGACGACATATGGAAAACCCAAGTCTGGAATGAGGTAAAAGATGCTTTTCCTGATGACTCCAATGGAAGCAGAATATTAATTACCAGCCGCATAAATGAAGTAGCCTTATATGCAAACCCTACTCCTCCTTACTTTCTCCAATTTCTTAACAAAGATGAAAGTTGAGAACTCCTGCGTAAAAAGGTGTTTCAAGGAAGAGAATGTCCTCCCGAGTTAGAAATGCTGGGGAGACAAATTGCAGAAGGTTGTCATGAGTTGCCACTTTCAATTGTGGCATTAGGTGGTCTTTTAGAAAACAAAGAAAAGACACACCGAACATGGTCCAAAGTGATTGCTGATGTAAATTGGTACCTTACTGAATGCAAAGACATGCTAGCCTTAAGCTACATATACTTGCCTCGGCGCTTGAAACCATGCTTCTTGTATATTGGTGGATATCCAGAAGATTTTGAAATCCCTGCAAGGAAATTGATCAAACTATGGATAGCCGAGGGATTCATACAGCACACCGGGAGACGAAATGACGTAGCGGAAGACTAAGATAACTAATCAAAGAACAGCATCTTCGATTCTGCAAGGAGAAGCATTTTCATCTTCTACCCCAAAAGATAAAATAAGCCCGCAGGCTAAAAGAAAGATAAAACTCCGCAAAGTATTTGAGAGAGAATTCTCTGATTTTATAACAATTCAATTGATTCTGAGTTTTACATAATAAGCAAGCCTATTTATAGAAGAGAAATACTTGTGGAAAAAGTAAATCTATCCATAATAGTAAAAGTAAACCTTTCCTAATAGCAATAGTAAACCTTATTCTAGTAGTAAAAGTAAAACTTATTCTAAAAGGAAAAGAAATAAAACAAATCCAATCCTAGTAAGGAAAGAAATAAAGCTACTAGCAAATCTAGTCCTAGTAAAGAAAAAACATAAAGTCTTGTCTTGACGATCAAGTCTTTCCTTTTGTACTTCCATTGTCTGCGAATAGGTAAGCTTCTAATTAAACGGTGCTGCTTCAGTATTATTTTGAACATCTTTTCTATTTTCGTTTTCATCGAAAATATTAATAAATTCCGTCCTACATCACGAAACATTGAGAATGTTGCTGACGATTACTTGGAGGAGCTTATTGATCGAAACTTGATCCAAGTGGCTACTAGGAGGTCAGATGAAGGAGCGAAGACATGTCGTATTCATGATCTTCTACGAGACATATGCATAACCAAGAGCGTGGAAGAGAAGTTTCTTTACGTAGCTAGAGATGATAACCCTTCATCCTAGAAAACCTCTCGCAGACTTTCCATCCAGAGTAAAATTATTCATCAGTTTATTTCTTCAAACACCTCTGGCACTTCATATGCTCATTCTTTTTTGTCCTTTTTTGGAGAACAATCTGGGCCGAAATTTCAAGAAATCCACTGGAAGTGGGTCTGCAACAACTTCAAAATGCTTCGGGTGCTTCATTTGGAGCTAGTTGGCTATTCCGTTCCTCAAGAGATAGAAGCACTTATCCATTTGAGGAACTTAAAGATAAAATTCTTTGATATAATGGGAGATGTTCCAGATTCCATTGGCAACCTTACGAATCTAGAAACACTTGCCATAACCGCAACCGATTTTTTTGCTACGATACGTTTGCCAGACTCGATAATGAAGCTGTCGCGTTTAAGGAATTTGTATGGGAATGTGAGTTTACCTAAACACTTGGTTACATCTATGTGGAACCTCCAAGTCCTTTCGGTTCGACTATGGGACTCACAAATTGTGAGTCTCATGGTGGAGGGCAAGCTTCCTAATATAAGGAAATTAGGGGTAATGAGGGTCAGGCCTAGCAACAGATGGGATTTAGAAGGTTTTTTGGCAAGCGTCTACCATTTAAGTCATCTCCAGACATTGAAAATCTCATATTTTAGTGAACATATTATTACTCTTCTTAATTCTTTTCTAGAGACAATTACAAAGATCAGCTTAATTGGTGTGTGGTTAGACGACGGTGGCATGGAAGTGTTGGGAAAACTTGCCAAACTTTGGATACTGAAACTAGCACATTGCCTTTCTTCTCGTGGTCTCCACATCCATGCACATTCGTTTCCCCAACTGCAAGTCCTAAAATTGATAGGAGTGGAATTAATTGAAGAATGGAAAGTGGATGAAGGTGGAATGCCAGGCCTAAGGCATTTGGTTATCGATGGATGCCTTAAGATGACGATGCTTCATTTGGAACTACGGAGTTTGACTGCCTTGCGAGAGGTGGAGGTGTTAAGGAGCAACTTTTATTTGGCAAACATGTTTCAGAGATTGCAGATGGAGCTTGGTTTCAAGCTACTCGTCTATCCTCCTCTACACGCTAACTTTTATGCAAGCCCGAGGGATCGATCGATAATTGCCTTGACCGGAGGTATATATAATTATTTATATACTTTTATCTTTTCTTTCTATTATTCTTTCTTAAATTACAAATGCAATAATATTGTAACATGAGTTTTGATATATATATATATATATATATATATATGCTTTTGGTACGTACATAATAAAAAGGTAATTTGAGTGTAGACTGAAATTACATATCTTTAATTTGCCATGCAGGGGGTGAGCTCTGTGGATGGTTAGGAGCGCAGGAAAATAGAGGGGAGATGATTGGGGATGGAGTTGATGTTTTAATTAATGAAGAGTTTCTTGATGATTTAATTATTTTGGGTTTTTTTTTTTTTTCCTCATCATCAAGGCCGGTCATGTTAAGGATTTATGCCGTTGATCCCTTTGTAGATGATCAATATGAGTTGGTCTTTGGCAAATTTATGTTAATGGACTTGAGTTTACTTAGGTATATTAATTACTTATGTTTCTTATATTTTATTAATATGGGACAAACTTTATATGTGAATGGATCACAACAATCTTCCTTCACTTCTGAGTCTCTTTTATGCATGTTGACCCAGCTCTCTAATCCATTTCAAATTCAAATGCAAACAATATCATTAAAAAAATCAAGGTCTTTTTTTATTATTATTATAATTTACTTGAAGACTGTTTAAAAGATTATTAATTAGTTAATAAATAAAAGACAAAAATAGTTAATAATCATTTCATAAAGTGATAAAATATCATTTCTCTTGTAAATGTGGAATTCAGGTATATCCTATGTCCCCGTAAATCTAATAATGATTTTTTTTAAAAAAAATAAGAGGATGATATAACTTTTTTTTTTTTTGTTTTGAACACAGGATGATATAACTTAATTATAAGAAATAAGAAAGGAAAAGAATCATTCTTCTAAAAAAAAGAAATACTGTAACCAATAAGTGGAGGAAATTTATGTCCTCTCACAGACGCTCTCTCTCGGCCGCCCAACGTGTCGTCCTGCTACAAACTCCTCAATGCGAAGCGGCCACGTAACCAATGCTGTTCAAACTCGAGGAAGAACTCAAACTCTTCTCGAATCTCGACTCTCATACTCTCTCTCTATCTCTCTCTCTCTCTCCCTGCAAAAAGAAGAAGAACAGGAGCCATGGCCGTTTCGTGCCCAGAAGCCACCAACCTCACCACTGCACCCTATTCAATAGAGCACATCCTTTCCAACACAGACGCCGATAACGCCAACCGGACCTTGTCATTCTCTACAGTCAAACTACCCCACCTCACCGACTTCCTCAACGACCTCCAAACCCACCCCAACCCATTAGACCGCAACCCATTCTACCACCCTTCCGAAGGCTTCTACGTCTCCCAGAACGACGTCATCCTCCGACACATCCTCTACGATCTCTCCTCTCCCCCCCACTCCGCCGCCTACCATCGAGCCGGCCCGCGCAACCGAGTCTTCTTCGACCCGTCTCGAACCCGGGCTGCCATCGTCACGTGCGGGGGGCTCTGCCCTGGTCTTAACACCGTCATCAGGGAGCTGGTGGTGGCCCTCTGGGACCTCTACGGGGTGCGTCAGATATTCGGGGTGAAGGCTGGCTACCGCGGATTCTACTCCTCGGAGCCTGTGGAGCTGAATCCCAAGCTGGTCCACAGCCTGCACAAGAAGGGTGGCACTGTGCTTGAGACCTCTAGGGGTGGTTTTGATCTTCACAAGATCGTCGATGGAATCCGGGATCGCGGCTTTAACCAGGTTTTCTTCTGTCTTTCAAGTCTGATACTCCATGAAACAATTATATATGTTAAATTTCTTAGCTTTGATTTTACGTTTGATGATGATCAATGGGGTCCTCAACCTTTGAAATTCATGGAACTTTGGAAAAGGCTTTGGTCTTACTTAAATTGACTGAAATTTAGTCACCCTTACCTCTGATGTTTGCCTATGCATATTTCTAAAATTCCCCTGCTTTTCTAGTCGTTAATAAACACAAACAGACCTTAAAGGGTTTAAGGTTGAAAATTTAGATATAATGTTATGTAACAAGAGAATTTAGGCATTTGTCCTCTTTCTTTGTTTTTGTGGAATAGCCTACACTCTACAGGGCTTGAGTATTTTTTTTTTTTTTTCTTATTTATTTGAGCTTTTAAACCACTCACATAATGAAGCAAATGCCCTCAAGCATTCGAGGACCTTAACTCTTAAACCTCTGCAGACGTCTTCCTCCTTATACCGACCACCGTAAGAGGGTAATAGCTCTGTTCGTATGATTTGTTTGAGACTTGATAATAATGTTTTTAATTGTTGAGGTCTTCATATCTTTTTCCTCACATTAAAGCTTTTATGTTCTCTCAAGCTGGTGATAGAACACAATGGGTAGAATAATCATCACAAGCTATGAGGGCAAAAATAGTCATCTATAGTGTAAACGGTTTCATCCTTGGTGGATAAAAGACATGGAGGATGGTTATTGTTATATCTTAA
The DNA here is from genome assembly GCF_958979055.1 of Alnus glutinosa. Classification (NCBI taxonomy): domain Eukaryota; kingdom Viridiplantae; phylum Streptophyta; class Magnoliopsida; order Fagales; family Betulaceae; genus Alnus; species Alnus glutinosa. Next base: position 222,062 of record NC_084890.1, read on the forward strand.
ACAACACAGAACCTGAGGGTTCTTTGCAGAAAGAAGTATCAAGGAAGCTCGGTTTGTGTATGTAGAAAGTAGGACTGTCTATTGAATCACACTGTAAACTATACAGGAGGGGCCTATATAGAGGTGGATTACATACGATAAAGCAATGTGGGACCATAGTACATTGACCATAATACAATATAATTACCACAATACAATGTGGGACATATAACCTAACAGTGTAATTAGCAAGAAAATAACAAATGAGGGGAACTAAAGGAATTGTAGAGATTCATTAAAGGCCAGAACTAACGTGCAAGTCTTGCAATAGAAATTCTCACTAGAAGGTCCAATAATTTCTAAAGAGCCTTGTTCCTACATGTGGTTTATTACCCAGGTTTTATGGGGTTTGCTACACAACTCATATTAGTAAGTCATGGTTATATATCTTCTTTTTTGGATAGTAGAGTCATACGTTATAATAAGTTTTATATTCTTGTAATTGAGGCAGGGAAAATGATACAAACACTCCTGCTGCACAACTTGTGCACTCACAGCAGGCACAAGGGAGTGGGACCCACACACTGGGTCCCACTCCCTTGTGACTGCTGTGAGTGCACAAGTTGCGCTCGAGGAGTGTAACGATCACTCCTCGGCAGGCAGATTCTCAGCTGCCAATCATGGTAGACTTTATGTAGCTCAAATATTTTTAATTGTATGGAAGAGTCTAATGGGGTTCCTGTATTTGCTTATCCCCCATACATATAAACAGGTGTACATCATAGGTGGAGATGGCTCGATGCGTGGGGCTGTGAAGATATTTGATGAAATACGTTGCCGGAAACTGAATATTGCAGTTGTTGGGATACCCAAAACCGTAGACAATGATATTGGAATCATTGACAGATCATTTGGATTCCAGACAGCAGTAGAAATGGCACAGCAAGCAATAAATGCAGCTCTTGTGGAGGCTGAGAGTGCAGTTAATGGAATAGGCCTAGTGAAGCTAATGGGTCGAAGCACAGGGCACATTGCCCTTACTGCAACATTGAGCAGCCGTGATGTGGACTGTTGCTTGATTCCTGAGAATGAGTTTTACTTGGAAGGAAAAGGAGGGCTGTTTGAATTTCTTGAGCAGCGGCTGAAGGAGAATGGGCATGCGGTACTAGTAGTTGCTGAGGGGGCTGGACAGGATATGATACCAAGGACTGATGCACAGAAGGAGGAGAGGGATGAATCTGGCAACCCTGTCTTCTTAGACATTGGTGGGTGGTTGAAGTCAGAGATAAAGAATTGGTGGGCAAGAGACCATCCAAATGAGTTGTTCACTATAAAGAACATAGATCCAACATACATGATACGTGCAGTTCCTGCAAATGCTACAGATAGCCTGTATTGTACACTCCTAGCACACTCGGCAATTCATGGGGTTATGGCAGGGTACACTGGATTTGTAGCCGGTCCTATAAATGGAAACTATGCCTATATACCATTGGTGGAGGTGGCACGGGCTAAGAATGAAGTTAACATAAAAGACCACAAATGGGCATGGGTCAGATCTGTCACTAACCAGCCCAATTTTGTGAGGAACTAATCCTAATAGTATCGTGACGCCGTCCACAGACTGAGCCATTCACAACCCATGGTCGCCGTCCCACCAGACGCAGATCTAGAGAACACCGGACTCAACCCGCCTAATGTCCATGCCATCCCAACTGTGCCGTCAACCACCGTGCCATTCCATGTCATCGTATCCTCAAACTGAGCCATCAACACCGCCACACATCTCGAGTGTCACAGCCTCATCTCCTCACACCATCTTTGTTCATATGGCTTAGAAAAAAAAAAAAGAAAAAAAAAAAAAAGGGTTGACGTGTTAGTAGAATTGGATTCTCGTAGATGTGTAAATTTTATTTCATTTTTAATTATTCAGTTGTACTAGGTTAATTTTATTTTGCTGGACCTTGAGGACAAGGTCCTTTTAAGGGGGTAGGAATGATAGGGTAAGATTAGGGTAAGAACCTAAGAGGGGGAGTTGGAATGGAATTCCAACTCATAAGGATTAGATTAGTTAATATTAGGATTAGAGTATGTTTGAATTTGAATATTAGGTGTTATCACTTTAGATGTTATCTACTTGTATTTCTATTTAAAGGTCATTTGGTTGTTAATGAGAATAATGGAGAATTGATATAAACTTTTGTCTTGTGGTTTGTTTCCAGCCTTAATTGGATTTACTAAGGATCTGCCTCCATCTATTAATTAGAGTTCATTATCAACACAATTTTCCTTCCATTTTCACATTCCTTCATTCTTCATCCATTCTATCAGAAAGTTCGGATCATATGGGACTCAAAAATAGTGCGTCTCGTGATGGAGGGCAAGCTTCCTAATAAAAGGAAATTAGGGCTAATGCGGGTCAAGCCGAGCGTCAGATGGGATTTAGAAGGTTTTTTGGCAGGCGTCTACCAAATGTCATCTCCAGACATTGAAAATTTCATATTTTAGTGAACATATTATTACTCTTCCTAATTCTTTTCCAGAGACAATTACAAAGATCAGCTTAATTGGGGTGTGGTTAGACGACGGTGGCATGGAAGTGTTGGGAAAACTTGCCTAACTTTGGATGCTGAAACTAGCACATTGCCTTTCTTGTCGTGGTCTCCACATCCATGCAAATTCGTTTCCCCAACTGCAAGTCCTAAAATTGATAGGAGTGGAATTAATTGAAGAATGGAAAGTGGACGAAGGTGGAATGCCAGGCCTATATAAGGCATATGGTTATCGATGGATGCCTTCATTTGGAACTACGGAGTTTGACTGCCTTGCGAGAGGTGGAGGTGTTAAGGAGCAACTTTTATTTGGCAAACATGTTTCAGAGATTGCAGATGGAGCTTGGTTTCAAGCTACTTGTCTATCGTCCTCTACACACTGACTTTTATGCAAGCCCGAGGGATCGATAATTGCCTTGACTGGAGGTATATATATATATATATATATATATATATATATATATATATATATAATATAATATACTTTTATCTTTTCTTTCTATTATTCTTTCTTAAATTACAAATGCAATGATATTGTAACATGTGTTTTGCTTTATTAATACATATATATATATATATATATATATATATGCTTTTGGTACATAATAAAAAAGGTAATTTTGAGTACTGTAGACTGAAATTATATATCTTTCATTTGCAATGCAGGGGGTGAGGTCTGTGGGTGGTTAGGAGCGCAGGAAGATAGAGGGGATTGAGATGATTGAGGATGGAGTTGATGTTCTAATTAATGAAGAGTTTCTTGATGATTTAATTATTTTGGTTTTTTCATCGTCAAGGCCGGTGATGTTAAGGATTTATGCCGTTGATCCCTTTGTAGATGATCAATATGAGTTATTAACAGACGAAAACAAGAGGGCACGAAAAACGCTGTGTAGGGGTTATTTGTAAAAGAAGAGTGAAAAGGAAAGTTTTGGTTGTAGAGGAGGAGGGAAGCACCATGCTTCTCTCCTCTGGTAGTGTTTGTTTTTGTTTTTATCTTTAGATTCTGAATAATTGTTCTTCTCTTTAGGTGTAGTTTGCATCCGTAGAGAAGAAGGTGTTTTATTCCCGTCCTGCTATGGGATTGAGAAGGTGTTTTCTGCTTTTTTATTTTTTTTCTTATTCTTCTATTTTGTTGTTTATTTACCGTGTAGACCAATCTGGGACGATGTATTTCATGGTCCTGGGTGAAAATCGTTTCTGGAGGTTAAGATTGATTTGTGGTTTCTGTTCAAGTGGCCGCGACTTTAGCCGTGAAGGAGAGGTCTACCTGACGGGTGCTCATAGATCGGAGGCTGGGGGTTTTTCTGTAAGAAAGTATCACAATCCTTCTATAGTGGGATGGCGTGTCGGCTAGAGGCAGGAATCGGACAAATCTTGGCGATTTGAAATCGAGGTGGTTACTCTATGTGTGCTCATGGGTTAGCGCCAGTGGGATTTTTGGACCGGTTTTTACATCTGATTTGAGGGCAAAAAAAAGTCAACGATTTCTTCAAGGAAGGGAGATTTATGGGGAAAAAATAGGAGAATTTTTTGGCCAGAAAATTCTGTAGAAGTTGGCGTTCTTTTTGTCAGAGAGGCCGGTTTTTTGAATGGGCCCAAACAATACGGGAGCCTCGTGCTTATCATCTATAAATTCTAATCTGGATATTGTAATGTAGGAATTATATAGGTGTTTGGCTAGATTTTTTCTCAGGGTATCCGGAAAATGTAATCTCAGTCTTGAACTCTGGTTTTGTAGAGCATTTTGGCTCTACTGGTTTGATGAATGAAATTGATTTATTTCTTCAAAAAAAAAGATGATCAATATGAGTTGGTCTTCGGCAAATTTATGTTAATGGGCTCGGGTTTAGTTTACTTATGTATATTAATTACTCATTTTTCTTATACTTTTGATTAATAGGGGACACAAACTTTATAAGTGAATGGATCACAACAATTTTCCTTAACTTGTGAGTCTCTTTTATGTTGATCCAACTCTCTAGTTCTTTGCACAGTCTAACAATTATATCATTAAAAAAAAATCAAGGTTTTTTATTTATTATATATAATTTACTTGAAGACTATTTAAAAGATTATTAGTAACTAATCTCCTTTCCTCACTCAATTAACTAATTAGCTACTAAAACGAGGTGAACTTCGTGATCCTTGGCTTGTTCCTCCTAATGCCGCCACAACTATTATGTCATGTGACCCATGCCCTATGGTAATTAATTCCTTACTTAATAGATAACAATAAAAATAAAGAGTAATGCTACGTACATAATTCTCATTCCATTTTTATTGTTGAGCAGTTCTTAGATCAGTATTTATTAAAAGTGATTTTTTTTTTTTTTTTAATAATTGATGAATACTGCCATATCAGTCAAATAAAATGAGAGTTGAGTATTTAAAATTACTCAACAACAAATTACGCTTTCTTTGCCTTCAAAAAATTGGCTCATTTAGTATCGAGTTCAATGTAAAAATTTTAGGAACGGTTTCATTTGTCTTTTATCTCATAAAGCTCAACTCTTTGATAAGAAATAAAAAACGAGTTAACATTTAGACTGAGACGGAAGAATTTCTATCAACTTCAATCTAAAAATCATTATATATCCTTTAAACATGTAAGAAGTATATAGTTTATTTAATAATTTTATTAAAAAATTAAGTCATTTTCATGTGTCAATTAAAAGATCGTGTAGGTTAAAAATACAGATGACGGTTTTATAGATGAGTTAAAAAAAAATGAGAGACGCTCTAACTTCTCTCTAGAATTTTTCCTTCTCGTTTGCTACTGGTGCTCCCTCCATGGGAGGGAAGCTTTCCATCATTTTCTGCCATCCTCTCACCCTCCCCACAACCACCCAACAACCCACCAACCCATACCCAAATAAGTTTGAGAGCTTTCTCTCAAACCACCAAGCCGGCTTTGCTCCGGTTCCTCCCCCATAGAGCCGGCCTTGCACCGAATTTATCTTACCTTTTTCCAGCTATCGTCTTACTTTCCTCCAACCAGCAGGCTTGTACTCGCCAATCCCCCTTCATCCTCCATGGTTTTAGAGTTTGGAGTCGGTGTTTTGATCTTAGATCTATTCACTGTTTTCCTCTCTCTCTAGTCTTGCTCCTCAGCACTGGGTTCACCAGAGTCTCTAGAGTCTGCCGGTGGTCTTCCTCTTCTCCTCCGTCGCTTGGAAGATGGCGCGTGCTTCCCACGCGCCAGTACTCTCTTGGATTCAACCGGCGCGTGGAGATTCCGATTGCACCCTCCTCCACTTTCCGCTCCAACCCTCGGTGGTTCCGGTCGATTTCGCCGTTCCCTACTACTGAGAGGTCGTCCTTGGGCGGCGCGTGGCTCTCACGCGCCTCCCGGTAGGGCTCCCACCCTGCCTCCGCCATTCTTGTTGCTGCTGTTTTTGTGTTTATTTGTTTGTTTTATTGGACTTATTTGTTGTACCTCTCTCCCCTTATTTACCCCTGTTTTGGTGTTTGGGTCTTTGTGACTCAATACACTTGTGAAATCATCTTTAATGGTGACCCCCGGCTTCGTGGCATCCGTGCCTCAAGCTAATGGGCCGGCATCTTCGGAAGCATTGCCCCCACGTACTTTCATTCATAGATTATATTTTGGGTTGCCCAAGCCCTACTATATTTGTGTTTTTATTTTTAGTTTGTAATGGTTTCTGTTGTATTTATATAAAAAAAAAAAAAAAAAAAAAAATGAGACATAGTATATATATATTTTTGATCTTTCTACTTTTTAAAATTGTCATTAAATTTGGAGAAATAAATAATAAAAAAAGCAAAAGTGGCCAATAATTATGTTATAGAGTGACAAAATATCATTTCCCTTAGATCGGTGGGATTCATGTAGATCCGACATATGTCCCCATAAATCTAATAATTAATGATTTAAAATATATATATATCCTGGGTTTGCCTAAATTATAAATCACTCATTGTGGTACAAAAAGTTCATAGACGGTCTCTGTGGTAAACTACAATTACAAATCACTCATTGAACCCGCTTTCTGTCCACCAAATTAACAAATTCTGTTAGTTTGCCACGTCATACTTAATAAGAAATCGACATATGTCCATTACAATAAAAAAATATTAATAAATAAAACTTAAAAAATATTTTATTTTATTTTTAAAAAAATAGAGAATAGCAAAGGAGTGGCTACCGGGGGTGGCCCGACGATGTCTGGGGGTGGCGCATGGCCTCTCCTAGGCCTTGGGTTGCCACATGCCGATTTTTAATTATGTATGATGTGGCAAATTAACGGAATCTATTAACTTAGTGGATGGAAAATGGGTTTAAGGAATGATTTGTAATTATAGTTTAACACATAGACCTTCTATAAACTTTTTATACCACATAAAATGATTTGTAATTTAAATCAATTCTAAGGATTAATGGTACAATTATTCTTATAAGAATAAGAAAGGAAAAGAATCATCCTTCTAAAAAAAAATAAAAAAAAATACCGCAAGCGGAGGAAATTTATGTCCTCTCAGGCTCTCACAGACGCTCTCTCTCTCTCTCTCGGCCGCCCAACGTGTCGTCCTGCTACAAACTCCTCAATGCGAGGAAGAACTCAAACTCCTCTCTGACTCTCTCACTCTCTCTCTCTCTCTCTCTGCAAAAAGAAGAAGAGCAGGAGCCATGGCCGTTTCGTGCCCAGAAGCCACCAACCTCACCACTGCACCCTATTCAACAGAGCACATCCTTTCCAACACAGACGCCGATAACGCCAACAGGACCTTGCCATTCTCTATAGTCAAACTACCCCACCTCACCGACTTCCTCCGTGACCTCCAAACCCACCCCAACCCATTAGACCGCAATCCATTCTACCACCCTTCCGACGGCTTCTACGTCTCCCATACCGACGTCATCCTCCGACACATCCTCTACGATCTCTCCTCTCCCCCCCACTCCACCGCCTACCATCGAGCCGGCCCGCGCAACCGAGTCTTCTTCGACCCGTCTCAAACCCGGGCTGCCATCGTCACGTGCGGGGGGCTCTGCCCCGGTCTCAACACCGTCATCAGGGAGCTGGTGGTGGCCCTCTGGGACCTCTACGGGGTGCGTCAGATATTCGGGGTGAAGGCTGGCTACTGGGGTTTCTACTCCTCGGAGCCTGTGGAGCTGAATCCCAAGCTGGTCCACAGCTTGCACAAGAAGGGTGGCACTTTGCTTGAGACCTCTAGGGGTGGTTTTGATCTTCACAAGATCGTCGATGCAATCCGGGATCGTGGCTTTAACCAGGTTTTCTTCTGTCTTTCAAGTCTGATACTCCATGACACAATTATATATGTTAAATTTCTTAGCTTTGATTTTACATTTGATGATGATCATTGGGGTCCTCAACCTTTGAAATTCATGAAACTTTGGAAAAGGCTTTGGTCTTACTTAAATTGACTGAAATTTTGAAGCCACCCTTACCTCTGATGTTTACCTATGCATATATCTAAAATTCCCCTGCTTTTCTAGTTGTTAATAAACACAAACAGACCTTAAAGGGTTTAAGGTTGAAAATTTATATATAATGTTATGTAACAAGAGAATTAAGGCATTTGTCCTCTTTCTTTGTTTTTGTGGAATAGCCTACACTCTACAGGGCTTGAGTATATTTTTTTTCTTATCTATTTGAGCTTTTAAACTACTCACATAATGAAGCAAATGCCCTCAAGCATTCGAGGACCTTAATTCTTAAACCTCTGCAGACGTTTTCCTCCTTATACCGACCACCGTAAGAGGTTAATAGCTCTGTTCATATGATTCTGTTTGAGACTTCATTATAATGTTTTTAATTGTTGAGGTCTTCATATCTTTTTCCTCACATTAAAGCTTTTATGTTCTCTCAAGCTGGTGATAGAACACAATGGGTAGAATAATCCTCACAAGCTATGAGGGCAAAAATAGTTATATATAGTGTAAACGGTTTCATCCTTGATGGATAAAAGACATGGAGGATGGTTATTGTTATATCTTAAACATCACAGAAGCTGAGGGTTATTTGCAGAAGTATCAAGGAAGGTTTGTGTATGTAGAAAGTAGGACTGTCTATTGAATCACACTGAAAACTATGCAAGTAGAAAGTATGACTGTCTATTGAATCGATCTGAAAACTATGCAAGTCTTCCAATAGAAATTCTCACTGGAAGGTCCAATAATTTCTAAAGAGCCTTGTTCCTACATGTGGTTTGTTACCCAGGTTGTATGGGGGTTTGCCACACAACTCATATTAGCGATTCAAGATTATATATCTTCTTTTCTGAATAGTAGAGTCATACATTATAATAAGTTGTATATTCTTGTAATTGAGGCAGATTCTCAGTTGCCAATCATGGTAGATTTTATGTAGCTAAAATATTTTTAGTTGTATGGAAGAGTCTAATGGGGTTCCTCTATTTGCTCATCCCCCATACATATAAACAGGTGTACATCATAGGTGGAGATGGCTCGATGCGTGGGGCTGTGAAGATATTTGATGAAATCCGTTGCCGGAAACTGAATATTGCAGTTGTTGGGATCCCCAAAACCGTAGATAATGATATTGGAATCATTGACAGATCATTTGGATTCCAGACAGCAGTAGAAATGGCACAGCAAGCAATAAATGCAGCTCTTGTGGAGGCTGAGAGTGCAGTTAATGGAATAGGCCTAGTGAAGCTAATGGGTCGAAGCACAGGGCACATTGCCCTTTATGCAACATTGAGCAGCCGCGATGTGGACTGCTGCTTGATTCCTGAGATTGAGTTTTACTTGGAAGGAAAAGGAGGGCTGTTTGAATTTCTTGAGCAGCGGCTGAAGGAATATGGGCATGCAGTACTAGTAGTTGCTGAGGGGGCTGGACAGGATATGATACCAAGGACTGATGAACAGAAGGAGGAGAGGGATGAATCTGGCAACCCTGTCTTCTTAGACGTTGGTGGGTGGTTGAAGTCAGAGCTAAAGAATTGGTGGGCAAGAGACCATCCAAATGAGTTGTTCACTGTAAAGTACATAGATCCAACATACATGATACGTGCAGTTCCTGCAAATGCTACAGATAACCTGTATTGTACACTTCTAGCACACTCGGCAATTCATGGGGTTATGGCAGGGTACACTGGATTTGTAGCCGGTCCTATAAATGGAAACTATGCCTATATACCATTGGAGGAGGTGGCACGGGCTAAGAATGAAGTTGACATAAAAGACCACAAATGGGCATGGGTCAGATCTGTCACTAACCAGCCTGAATTTGTGAGGAACTAAACATTGAACCACGCTGTTGTTCCTAAAGTGTGTTTCATCTAGGCTCTGTGGTCTCTTGAAGTGATTCTTACTGAGGGTTTATGGGCTATTTGAACTGGACACCAGGTATCAGATTATTGCTGGTAATGTTTTTACTTGTTGGTAGCAATACAAGCAATAGAATAAAGAGTTTCTGAATACTAGTGAATGAATATGCTTCCCATAACGATCCAGTGGGAGCTGTATGTTGTGTTTATAAAATGTACAGTTTGGATTTGTTACAGAGGATTCAAAACTCAAAACATAAATTACACTATCTTATCTTCAGCTAACGTATTGTTATCTTGATCTTGTGCTTGAGTGGATATCTTGTTGTCTTTGTCTTCTCCCTTCTCTGAATTCTTTTGGTGTTTGATCTTATCTGCAGAACTGGTATTTGAATTTGTAGATTCTTTCTCAATATAGAAGGACTGAATTATGTTAGAGTAAGTTTAGTATAGTATAGGGCTATTTTGGCTGTGTTTGATTTGTGAAGTATCGGATGAAGAAGAATGTCAAGTGACTAGCTGAAAGATATTTTCTTGGGAAACCTACACTTAACCCTCAGTACCACCTTATTTATAATGTCCTCCAAGAATTCGTGCTATTCCCTAGTAATGATAGGGCAACCAACTATGTAATAGCTATCTATTCATGGGTCTATTCCTCCTGCGTAACCCTGCGTACCGAATGTGTAGTTATTATCATTCTTTTGGTGGCCGGTGATATTTTGGGTTGGATTCTGGGGTCATACATATCTCCTACTTTGTGCGAAACCGCAGTCATAGGGAGCAGTTTTGGGCATTGAGTGGTGAGTCTAAATGAGTTTTAAACAAGCCAATTTGGCAACCAAATGCTCTTTTCTATAACTAGACAAAGTGTAAAAAGAAAAGGTTTCTTTGATTAGGAATCGCCAGTAATCTTTCCTTCTTTTTTTTCTTCTGCAAATTGCTCATCATCTTGCTGTGTCACACACTTTTTGTAAAGATAGGGAACCCAATGCTCTTTATGGCTTTGTGAATGCTGGGGAATCTCATATCTTGTTGACTATGTGGCCTTCCAAAACGATGCATCGACTTTTACAAATCTCCCAACCTCCCCTTTTATGTAGAATCTGGTGCTTGCCAGGTCAAGTAAAAAAAAAAAAATTGCCATGGCGAATTTGGCTTAGAATTGGACCCATCTAGTTTACATTCCGCTCCACGAGAAGATCCATGGAACTAATTTGGGGACGGTCTAGAGAAGTTGCTACCACTGCCATTGGATGCTTATAAGATCTGTGAAGATTGAGAAGCACAGATAAAGATAAAAGCACAATCTGCTTTGGCATATGACGAGGTTTACTCCAAACTGTGTTTGATGATATCATGAGAGTGGCAGGAAAATATATATATGGTACTGCCTTCAGAACTCCCATGGGTCTTTTTTTTTTTTTTTTTTTGTTTTTTAAAGCAGAGACAAGAGGGACTCTAAAGCTGTGTTGACAAGCGGCCAGTACTAGACAAAGCCAACATGCGACGTGGTATAGCATGTTAGAGATGTCATTCGTGTCAAAAGACCGTTTATTTATTTATTGTCTGCCTTGGATCGACTGCCTACTGCTAAAAAAAATCAAGCATAGATCTCTAGCTTGAATGACATAATAACTATCAGATTTGGACCTATGATGGGTGGGGGATTTCTTTCTATAATTGATGTCTTGTAAGACCCTATAGCTGATCTGTACAAATATCATAACTTAAAGAAGATCAATTGCTTTCTTGCTCAAATTATTGGTTTGTTAATTATCATTTTGTACTGCTGAAATGGGCAAAAGAACAAATAAGAGAGCAGAGCATGGACACATAGCGAAGAAGTCCGTCACTACCTGATATATTATTTCTCGCTAAAGACAATGACACCATCCCCGGCCCCTTTCATTATATATTACTCTACAATCTACATGGGCTTGATGTATTTTCTTTAAAAAAATCTTAACATAAGATAATTTTTATTTTATTTTTTATTTTTTTATGTTACATCAAATGAGAAAGGCCTGTCCAAATTCCCTCATCCTTACCGACGTCCCACTGTTTTTAATTAGTACTAGGGATGAAATGTCACATCGTCTATAAATGTGTGCGCGTAAAACAAGTGAAGGGCCCTTTCCCTTCCCAAAAGAATAACGCAAGAAGGGTTGTCATTGGACCATTTGGCAATGGCACCGACTTATCATGGAGGGTAGTTTTGTCTTTGAAAATAATCTCACATGAATATAATAATATATCAGTTAGTAATAATGACATGAGTTTCTTCCACTTTACTCCTCTTCAGTGCTCAATTACACACGCCCCCACATTCTTCTTCTCACTTCCAATTCCTTCACTTCACCCGCTTAAAACCACCCCCTCAAGAGTGTATAGTGTTTAAGCACTCTGAGACTGGGACACAACTTCTCAGATATACCTTAACGTATGAATGAATGAATGAGACAAATATGTTAGAGCCCAGAGCCAGATTCACAGCAGCAGATCTTCTTTCTCTGATACTCATTGTAAGCTCCTATCTAAAGGCAGAATCAGCCATTGGAGTGAACTGGGGAACCATTTCATTCCACAGGCTGAAGCCCTCCACTGTGGTGGATCTCCTCAAGGACAACAAGGTACAAAAAGTGAAGCTTTTTGAAGCAGAGCCAGATGTTATGAAGGCTCTCATGGGGTCTGGGATTCAGGTCATGGTTGGAGTTCCCAATGAGATGCTGGCTGCCCTGGGCTCATCCACTGTGGCCTCTGATTTGTGGGTTCGCCAGAACGTCTCCAGATATATGGGTAAAGTTGGTATTGATATCAGGTATCGCACTTGTGTTGTGCTTCTTTCTTGTTATTTTCAAATTTTCTTCTTTTTCTTCTTTGGGGTCGTGTGTGATTGTTCAGAAAAGGTAGGAAAGTGAGAGTCAAGAAAGATTATATATTTTGGATCTTATTTCTTTTGTTGTTTTGGTTACCAGAAGTGGGATGATAGACTCACCTTACTACAGAACAACACTAGTGTTAGGTTCAGTTTACTTCCTACCTATTTCTTCTAACCAACCAAGTAAAAAGTATTAACCTTTCCCACATTTTGTATATCACTGTTGCTATTTTTGTAGTGCCCTTCATCTTTTGGGATTGAGTTACAGCGTTCTTGGTCTTTTAATTAGCTCTGTTGATGAAATTTGAAATGGCTCATTTGGTGATTTGCTTATAATCTTCGATTTAGAACTCTCCATTACACAAGCCAGTGTCTTGTCTGAATTTTGGTGTTGAAGTCGTTAGCACAAAATATATATTTTACTGCATACAATTCGGCTCCCTTATGAAAGCTAAGTGACAGGCTGATAAGTGATAGCAGATATTATTCCAGAAGATAAATTTCTATCCTCTCTATAAAAAAAGTTTAATAAGACTGATTATTACTTAAAAAAAAAAAAAAAATTGTTTTTAAAAACATTTTTGGAGTTTAGATGTGCCAGTAATATTATATATGCATCTATATATAGAAAATTGCTAACACATCTAAAAAAAAAACAATAATTTCTATATGTATCAGGAGTTCAATTTTCCAACAAGCTATTCAGTTCTTACCTTGTCATGTCAGGTATGTTGCAGTAGGAAATGAGCCCTTTCTTTCCAGTTACTCAGGTCAATATGAGCCCTATGTCATGCCTGCACTGCTCAACCTACAACAGTCCTTAGCCAAAGCAAATCTTGCAGGATATGTAAAGCTGGTGGTCCCTTGCAATGCTGATGCCTATGAGTCCGATCTTCCTTCTCAAGGGGCATTCCGACCCGAACTGGCCCAAATTATGACTCAACTTGTTTCGTTCCTCAACTCAATTGGTTCCCCATTTGTAGTAAATATCTATCCATTTCTAAGCCTCTACGGGAACTCGGATTTCCCGCAAGATTATGCATTCTTTGAGGGGACTACTCATGCTGTTACAGATGGAGCCAATGTTTACTACAATGCATTTGATGGAAATTTTGACACTTTAGTTGCAGCACTCAGCAAAATTGGATATGGTCAGATGCCCATAGTCATTGGGGAGGTAGGTTGGCCTACAGATGGAGCCATCGGTGCAAATCTCACTGCTGCAAGGGTTTTCAATCAAGGGCTCATAAATCATGTTCTAAGTAACCAAGGAACTCCACTGAGGCCAGGTGTCCCTCCCATGGATATTTATCTTTTCAGTCTACTTGATGAAGGGGCAAAGAGCATAATTCCAGGAACCTTTGAGAGACATTGGGGTATTTTTTCCTTTGATGGCCAAGCTAAATATCCACTAAACCTTGGTTTGGGCAGCAGATTGTTAAAGAATGCAAGGAATGTTCAGTATCTTCCATCTAGATGGTGTGTGGCAAATCCATCTACAGATTTGTCTGATGTGACGAACCACATGAAAATTGCCTGTGGTGTTGCGGATTGCACCACACTTAACTATGGGGGATCATGTAATGGCATTGGAGCAAAGGGAAACATCTCATATGCATTCAACAGTTACTATCAGCTGCAAATGCAAAATTCGCAGAGCTGTGATTTTGATGGGCTTGGTATGGTCACTTTCCTAGACCCTTCTGTTGGTGATTGTAGGTTTCTTGTGGGCGTCACTGATGTTAAGTCATCAAGTTTTCGACCAGTTTGTAGGTGGGCCATTCTTTGGGTTTTGTTTCTGTGGGGGCTTTGGGTCTTTGTAATGTGAAAAGAGGTTTCCTTAGTGGGTTTTTTCACAGTTCCCTCTTCTGAAACTACGAATGCAAAACATAGGGGATAGAATACGATATTTCATTAGAAAGGTTCAAAATCATTCCAGGTAGCTGATTGACTGATCGTATTATGTGAGAGAAAAAGTAAACGCATATGTATTGAATTATTTATATATACTTTTATATCCACACTACCTCTCTTTTTATTAGAAATAGATGTATCAGTCTGTCAAAGTTGCTGTGGTACTGACTGCATTCTCCATCTTGATCCCTTACGAAGTCCGATTAAGTTTTATAAGTATGTCAGAGGCTCCAATTGTAACTTTATTAATCATTTTGGAATGATAGCACAAATGTGACTAGTTTTTCCTTGCAAGACATCCATGAAAAGTGAAGTTTTATTGTTGGATCAAATCTTTAACAGCTCCCAGAGAACCTCCTTATTCAAGAAATAAGAAAGTCAGAACTTTATGCCGCATGAACATTGCTGTTCCAACGTAAGATTTATTCATTTTATTTGATGAGCATCAACACCATCTGTTAGTGACAAAGTATAACTCTTCTATGTTCTATGATGCATCAAGTGCAACATCCATCTTCACAACATGTTTTTCCACAGTGGATTAGTGGCTTCCAAATGAACCAGCAGCAGCGACAACCTTCAAAAATCACGAGGGCTGTAGTAAAAGTGGTTAAAACTGACTGAAAATCGTGAGGAAAGAGAATTAATAACTTACCTTGGGGATGAACCATATGCTCAAATGCATGCAGACGAGCACCCTGCATCACCTGTGCTGACACGATCATGGATGCCATTACCAGGAGCCATGCAAGAGCAATAACCAATTTTTCCTTTCTCACCATCTTCTGAACGACCAAATAGTGTATGACATCCCTCCCACTCCTACGTCTTATTTATACCAGTGTTTCCCAATCTTGGCATGTGATGCTTATCCAAAACATAAAAAGGGGGCATATTGTCCTTTGTCCATTCAAGAAGCGTTGGCTTCTGTCCAGTTAAACGCAAATGCGTCTACCATTGTTGACTTAGTTAGGTGGCTTAACCTTTGTTCTCATCCTCATCTTTCTTGATGTCCTTGCAGCATCATTTTAAAATAAAAATATGAAAAGTGATTCAGAAGAAGATATGATACTCAAGTAAAAATTCTACTGGTCACTGGTTGGTCATTTCATTTTTCTGCATAAGCCAAACATGTCGGTCTTGCTTGCACCAGTTGGGCTATATGAGTTAAATACATCACTAGACTACAATATTTCTTGTTTCTTTCTTTGGAACCTTATTGGCAGTGCAAGCATCCAGATTCTAGTATCTTTTTCGTTAATTTATCTACCATTTAGGTACAAGTAAAAACTTGATAACCGAGTCTTTGAGAATCCATTGTAAAGTAGGCGGTCAATTGGTTTGGAACTATTTTGTACGGTCAATATCATTTGAAAATTGATCTCTCAATATGAAACACCATCTGGCAATCCCAATTGCATTCTTTTCCCATTCCAAGTATCTCCAAGGTAATGCCAATTGTCTTCCTTTGGTATGACAATTGGCATCCGGCTGGGTGTCTTATTGATGTTTATGGATATAGAACGGTGTATGATGCAGGTTCTGCTCTATATAGGGCCTAAACTGTCCTCTATAATTAGAGGAAGGGATTAGTACTGGCCTAGTGCCAGATCAGAAGCTCTGGTGGTGATCCAGAGCTGTTTACCTAAGATTGAATTGGGGATGATTGATCAAGTGGTATGGGACTCAAAAGGAGGCACCTTCACTAGTTCTGAGACACGGGAAAGGCTTAGGAATAAACACTCGACTGTTGCTTGGCATAGGCTTGTCTGGTTTCCTGCTGTCATCCCTAAACACTCCTTTGCGCTTTGACTTGCTTTCCATGGGGCTTTGGTTACTAGAGATAAGATGTGTGGTTGGGGCTACATGGGTGTTAGCTTGTGTCTCTTTTGTCGTGCTTGTCAAGAAACCCAAGCCCATGTCTTTTTTTCTGCAGCTTCGGTGGACGGATTTGGAAAACTATTATGCAGGATTGCTCAGTACATACCCCTCCTACTGATTGTGATGAGATTGTATTGTGGAGTGTTGCAGAGATGCGTGGTAAAAGCTTGAACGCTAGTATCCAGAAACTTTCTCTTGGTGCTACTGTTTATCATTTGTGGTTGCAGAGAAACTCTTTGCTAAATGGTAAAACTTCCTGAACTGAAGAGAGGATGGTATCTAGAATCAGATGGGAAGTAAAAAGTAGGGTCTTGGCTAAGTTCCCTCCAGGATTTCCCTTGTAATGTCTGAGTTATTATAGTTCAGTTGAGCTATTGTATTTTTTGTGTTTTGGTTGTAGCTGGTTATGCAGCTTGGTTGTAGTTCTAGTTTGGAACACTTGTATCCAGTTTGACTGAAGAGTTTTTCTGCTGTATTTGGTTTCTAAAACTTTTAATTCATCCAAAAAAAAAAAAATTAAATCCATCATTTCTTATTAATTTAGTCTGGTATCAAAACAGAAATTTTGAGTTCAAACCTTGTGTCCATAATTTCACCTTCGTGAATGGTGCAATATGCTGCTGTAAAAGTGGCAGAGACCACTTTTATCTTTCACTTTCACATATGGGGACAAAATCATTGGAGAAGTCTCTTTGCTGGTTTTTTCTGTTAGTACTTGATTCACGGGTTGCAACTCTATAGGGAGGTTAAAGCGAACCAAACACCAATGGTTCCATGTTTAGATATCGAAATGTCTTCGAGCAAAACTCAATCCAAAAAATGGATGTTAAAGTATTTTCAAAATTAATATGTATATATATATTTATTTTGTGTCTTGGGAATATTTTAAAAGGAATGTGTTAAAGAGCATTAAATGAAGGCAATCTCACATGGGAAAAAGAGAAACTGTAGTTGGCATTTATAAGGCACAACACATTTTAAGCATTTAAAGTAATGCTTGGGTGTATACTCTTAAGTGTATACTCTAGTCCGGACGCACACGCTCGCATGCGCTTGTGTAGGAGTGGGCTGTAAGTGCGCTTGATTTCAATATTATACAGAAATAACTGTTGTACAGTGATTAATAAAAGAGATAACAAATTTTCTTTTATTTTTTAGTGCTTTTTCTGATACCTTCTGTATTTTAAATTTAAAAGTCTCTGTCTGTCTCTCAATATAATAGAACAATTTGAAAATGTTCGGGTTTAATTTTCGTTTGTGCAAAACACAATTAAATAAACAGAGGATTCTGGGTTCCATTGTATCCTGGAGAAATATTTGCTGTAACCTTTTGCATACCTTTCTAGTGAGGGTAAGTAACTTCTTAAGGAAAGTGACGTTGTAACGCGCCTTATGAGCATTTCGTTTTTCTACTTTCGTTTATCTTTTCTAACAATGGAATTTCTGATACTTTCTATGGTAGACAGTAGGCTGGAATATGAATCTGGTTATTCCACTTAGCCTCAGCAACCATAAAGGTGTACAGCACTACAGGATACGAAAAGTTCAAGGAACTATTATGAGCTTAATGCTGACACTCAAGTGACGTTGTTTCTGTTAAAATAATAGAAGAATTCCGAGTACAATACTATATTTTCGTGTATCTTAAACTATATATTAGACGGTTTATTTATAGTTGAATAAGTCAACCTATACAAATAAACCTAAATCGACTTATATAAGGAAACATAAATCAACTAGAAATTATAAAACAGGGAATTAATGTTCAGTCCCATATATGGCTGCTTAACAACAGCATCACTCATACAGCTTAATCCTTGTGGTTATGTGGGCACGACAAATTGGGCAGAAGGTTAAATCTCTTCCACAATCACAGCATGTCTGCAAAATATATAGAAATAAGTTAGAGATGATCAGAAAACATGTTGATGTCAGTCCGGTTTTGATTTTAGATTACCTGATGTCCACATCCCAATGCAAGATCTTTTTGATTCCACAAACACACAGGACAACTCTGCATAGAAAAAAGAAAAAAGAAAAGAAAAGAAGGGACCATGACGAAATCTGAACTAACATCTGGAGTTTATATCCAAATCTTATGCTCGTGATTCAACATGTCACCTGCAGCTGACATGTGAAACATGAAATTTATCTTATGAAAAATGCTACATGTACTTAGACTTTTTTACAAAGAGAGTCGTACTAACTGATGTGGAGCTTATTCATCGAAGATGATCAAAACAATTAATAAAATGAAATACTACGAGTACTAATGAATAAGCTCTACATCGTCTTAGTAAGGCTTTCTTTGTAAAAGTTTAAGAACATGTAGCATTTCTCTTATCCTATTAGTTATGTTCACTATTTCACGAAGAAACAGGTGTGTGTCAGCGTGTACAAAAAACAGAAACCAACCCTATTCTGTGAAGAATGTTCTGTATATGGAGAAGAAGCATAATGAAATCCACTTCCTTGTTCATTGCTGCTTGACCATGTATATCTGTTACTGTGTTCATTGCTGCTTGGTCGCATATGCTTTGGATAAGAACTCGCTGAAGTGTTCCCAACTGGAGGAGGGAGGGGAAGCTTCCCAGAAGTGCCTCTTTGATAGCTGAAAGATAGTAAGAAGGTAAACATTCTCAATACTTAATCATTCCCTAACTAATATGTCATCTGTGAAAGTGCATGCTAGTGACAATACCCCAGAAGTTGGAGCTCCGTTGTAGCTTTATACTGTGATGGTATCTCCATTAGTGCAGCCAGAGCAAACTCTGCCTCCTTCTGGGATGCAGGGATGTGCTTCGACATGATTTCAGTGAAATTTACAAACTGCATATTAAAAAAAAAAATATATACAGAGTGAAAAACTTGTTAGACATGGACAAAAATCGGTTGCATGAGTTACCCAATTTAGTTCCTTAACCTGGAAATTATCAAAAGCTCTAAATGGAATGTTGTCATCGAACTGGTGCATCATGTCCCATGGTCCATCACCAACTCCGACCAAAACTATTGACAAAGGATATTCACTACAAAAAGGATAAGAAGCCATTCAGATTTTGTAGGTGACATACCACTCACTCCATATGAAAGGTGCTCAAGTAATATTTCAACCTTGCTTTTACAATAGCATTGAGGGTACTTTGCTCTTGAGGACTTCTGGCCATAACCTTGCATATCATGTTATAATCGAGAACATCAGGTTAAGGGAGGAAAAAAAAGAAAAGAAACAGACTGTGAATTCCGGCTACGAGTTCGATTAAAAGAAATCTCTACTGGATCTGCCACGATATTTCGAATTAGGCAGAGGAAAGAAACTTATAGTGCAGCATTCATGTGACTAACCTGCCCATCAGCAATGATCATAAGAACATGATACTGACCAACGCTATTGTCAACAATTTCAATAGCAGTCTCAATGATTGGAGCAAAAGATGTTGGACCTGTCATATCAGAATACCACACTTTTAACTACAGAAATTGCTGCACGGAAAAGTGAACAAAATCCAAGTTCGGAGAATAATTTAACCAACCAGATAAATGTACATGTGGAACTATTTCTCTGTAACGAGAAAGTACTTCCTCAAAGCCATTACATTGCCGACTATCAAAAAAGCTAAAAACTTCCTGATCATGTGTAGTTGCTGCACAAGCACGACAAAGATTACACTATTATGCTTCGAGCTCTGTTAAACTGACACATTGACGGAAGAGATTTAGTACATATATGTGATGTATGTTCCCACAGACAAAAAAGTTGCACTGATACTGACCATCACCAAAGCCATAACAAGGAATAAGGTTGTCCTCATCAAAAGCTGAAAGTGTCCTTCCAATGATTGATATTGCCTGTTCATATGGATTTGGGGAATCTCCAAGATGATGCAGGCTTCTACGGTGGAAGGATCGTGCACCTGTCCACTCATTGCTTTTTGTGAAATCAATACCTACAATAAGATTGGAAGACTCGAGACCAGCTTGGTGAAGAGCTTGCGTCACCTATAATGTACACTCACATATTAGGATCCAAGCTTACTGACTGACTTTAAGCAACAGCAAGAGTAAGCTCAATCAACGCGCATACACTAAGACCAAAATCAGCTAAATACAACTCCCTGACCATTTTTTGTGTACTTGAATGAAAGCGACAAGAGAAAGCCTCAAGATTGAAGTTTTTTTTTTTTCGTCTTGTTATTGTTGTTTAAATTAGCTTATTATGTCCAAGAAGCTCAAGATGTTTGATCCTTGAGCAATTATATAAAAGTCTCATCCCATTTCCTAATCTATGCTGCATTTAGTACAATTATCAACGGAACTGCATAACAGGCATGTGCTTACACAGCACTGGCATTCAAAAATTTTCCAGTTATCATATTGTCTACAAGAAAGCTTAGGAGATGCATGTAAATATACATTTCATGAAACGTGTCAGCATAATACCTGTTCCAATGAGTGGTAGTTGTCGCCAATTATTTGGTACCTTGACTGCAACTTGCTTCTTCTATCATAATCAGCATAATTTCTAGAATAAGAATAGGATGAAGAGCCGAGGTTTGATGGAGAAGCAGAAGAACCATTATGGTTGTAACGGTAGCGCTGACTCTGGTCTCTGGATGGCTTGCCTCCCATAGTAACGTCTTAACTTGCTACTGCTTTAAAAGTTTGATATTGTTCTTCTTTCAAGCAGAGCTGCTAGAGGCCCTTTCTAAACAGAAAGCCATAAAAAGGTATTGGGAAACATAACAAACAAGAAATTAACACCCACTCATACAAGATTTTCTGCAAGATAAATAGAAATCCGAAGGGCATAACAAGGCACTCCAACAAATTTCTAATTCCATGTCTTTTAAGCCAACTTGAGGAGCAACCCACACATGAGCAAACAAAGCTGAGAGAAAAAAAAAACAACCAGTACTAGATCAAATTGAAGTCCAGAATTCATGAAAAGTGTTACCTGTGAGGACAGAGGGATATTAAGAATTAAGTGGAGGCAAGTGCCGTGTATATAAAGAAAAACAAAAGAGACAGATTCAATTATAGAAATGTCAACAATGGAAGTACGAGAACTTCATTAGAGAATCAACTTTCATGGAAATCACCATTAAAGCAAAAGACTTGACTTCCAGCCGAAGCCAACTACTCATTTGGAAGCTACTGAGCACTATCTTAGTCATCTAGAAATTTACGCTATTCCAATTGAAGACTAGTAACCTCCAACGAAATTTCCTCCTAAACTTTGGCCTACATTTGAACACGAGAATTTGAGAACAAGGAAAGCTACTTGCAAAGTATTCACAAAGAAGAATAAGTAGACAAATTCAACCCCTAAGAGGCAAAGAGTCAACTTTACCTTCCCAACAATTTCTTTGCATCAGATGAAAAGCTAATGTAATGTAAACTAAAACCAAAGATTACACCTTTATTAATTAAGGATGATGATGGTGATGGTGATTATCATTAGAAGAAGAAGAAGAAGAAGAAGAAGAAGAAGAAGAAAAAATTGCACTCTATGTTTTTTTTGGTGCAGTTCATATATGTAATACAAAAGTAATTATTTCATTGTCTCCTCAAAGAGTTGGTCGAGACTGCCAGATCAATATTGTAGAACAATTATGCGATAAAAATATCTAGCATTACTCTTACTCTACTATCATATCGACCAATAGTATTTTAATATGCAGTGCTCGTTTCACTTTGCAGTCAGAGAAGGACTTTAAAGCGTGCAATCACAACTTGCCACTTCTGCACAACAGGTGCTGCTAATTCGAACAGAATTCAGTCATATGAATATCCTATATATGCAACTTTTAATTAGCATTATTCCAACCACCAACTATCGTGACCTACTCGATGACATCCTCAGGGTTTCGTCATGAATTGTTCATGTTTCTTCATTATTAAGTAAGTTTAAATATTGTTTGCTTATTAATAATTTATTTAATAAGACCCAGCCAAAAAAGAAGAAGAAAAAGAAACTACTAGGGAAGAGTACTTGAATATCATACTCAAGTACCTATGTGATATTGTGCCACTTTTGCACCTCACATCATCAGCATAACATCTGATGATCTTGACCTCATGATTCACTATTCATGATGATGAGTAATGCTAAATAGTATAACTCTCATCCTATTCTAATATAATTGGGATGATCTAAGTGGTAGTGCTCGTCGATCCGTAAATTTTGTTCATTTTTAATAAAAGTTGATTTTGACATAAACGTAAAAGAGAAACTGTGTTCTCAATGCACAAAATCAACATACACGTTGATAGAGAAAATTAATAATATTATTGATGACAAAAATTGAATTGTTTATTTTATTACAATTGCTCATAATTTATAATGAAACCCTAAAACTATAAAATGATAAAATATTCTAAAAATGAAAATAAAACAAAAGAAACAATTAAGATAATTCTTAACGACTATGTCAATCTAAATATGAGAATTTTCTAGAAGGGGAATTAAGAAATTTAAGAAAGGTGAAAGGGAATCAGGAAATTTAGGAAAAGTTACTATCGAGAATATTTTTCAAATCACAATCTGTCAATAATCTCTACTTTTCTTCTAGAACAATATATAGTAGTTGACCATTTCTTTTCTTGCTTAAATCTGCTTGATTTGGTATATTAATATTATGGATGTAAAAGAATCAATCTTGTCACCACATCATAGATCAATTAATTAATTCTCGGCTGTACTAAAAGTTCCACCAATAATTTCCCACTCATGCCCTTCAGTTGTTTCTCACTCTTCATCGACTCGGCCAGTAGCCTTTTCCTTTTGTACTTCCACCGCCGAATATTAGTTGTCCTCGTGTCCACTTGGTGCCAACAATACAGAATGTCCCGCTTAAATTAGTTTACTCGTCAGAACCTAGTGTTTGGTTTCTAAAATAAAACATTTTCATCCTGGCTTCCTGAGAACCCACCGGTGAAGCTCTTTGTCCTATAGTAAGATTTCTCTTGAATAAGCATGTTTGTTAATAATCTCGATGTCAAGACAAGCCCTCTCAATAATAAGATCATCTTGAGAACAAGATGGAATTCTTGTCCTACATCAGATTCAATAACTTGTGGGCACTGCCACATCAGCCTAGTTGTATGAGAATTGAGTATGTAGCATTACTCTTTCATGATATACTGAAATATACAAAAATATTTTGTTATCTCATTTTTCTTCTTCTTCTAATTATCTTCGTATCTCATTTGGATATTCTTTCTGAATGCAATTTTCTGTTACAATAGGAGACTCCCTTGGTTCATCCTATCACTAGAAGATGAAGCAAGAGTAGGGATTTTTATTATTATCTTTCTTATCTCTTTTCATGATAGGATTTGCCAATGAATGAATGAATACTAATTTTATTTTTTTTATACATTAACTTAATATATTTCTCATTTACGCGTTGACTTCTTATTATAAGAATTTCTTTCTTCCGACCCTGCCAAACACCAGTTTTGCCGATCCCGAGCCCTTTGACTATTCACATTCCTAATTAATCATGCAATTACACCAAGTCGCTGCCTCGTGGATGGACTTGGTCAGCATCTTGAGAACCACCCACCCACCCTCCCTTCCTTTTTTTTTTTTTTTAAACAAAATAATCAAATAAATGGATTAAGAAATAAAAACCATAAGAAAAATTCAACAAAATGCATAGCAACACAAAGAATCAACCAATTTAAGGAAATTAGCTCAGAATTCGCGTTATACGCGGAATTCTTTATTATAGTTTAGTTTTAAATTTTAAAAACATCTTCATTGTACAATTTATTATAGGTTAAAAATGCTAGTAAAAAAAATTATCGCACATCTTTCAACAAAAAGACAATAAAAGTTAAGACCTTTAATTTTATTTTAATCCAAAAAAAATAAAACTTTTAAAAATATTTGATCATATAGGTGTAGTTTATAACGAAAAGAAGTATAAAAAAAAAATAGAAAAAGAAAATCTAAATTCCAAATATTACAACATATGTATAGTAGTATTTTCAAAGGTCAAGATGATGCTGTAATTTTTTTACAGCACCTAAGCCAAATCTTACAAAAGAAAACAAAAATTTTTACTCAATATTTAATGCAATCAAATAAATCTTCTCATATCACGTTCAATACTTAAATAATTTTTTGCCTTATTTTGCTTTCAAAAGCAGAAAAAACACCTCAAAAAAAATTTGAGTGAATCAAACCAAAAGAAAAAAAAAAAAAAAAACATTAAACATTCAAATATATTAAAAAATAAGACCTAATCAAACATATGTTAAAATCTTTGTTACCATATCAATAGTTTAAAATGAAAAAAAGTGTGTATATATATATAAATTAAAAAAAGCAAGAAGAAAACCTATAGATTATGATTATCAAAACATTAACAAAAAAAAATTAGCAAGAGTCTCTAATATTATTAGTGTGATACATATTACATTTCGATACAAATAAAACCCATGTAATTCTGAACATTCTAAAAAAAAATACATAGCAAACTAAATAAAATGGCTGAAAACCGAGTAAATTATACAAACGAAAAACAAAAATATTCTATAAAACATTCAAATGAACTAAAAAATAAGGCACTTAATTTTAGTTTAATCCATATAAATTAAAATATTTTAAAATCTTTGTGCCCATATGAATAGTTTATAACGAAAAAGAAGTATAAAGAAGAAAAAAAATAGCAAGAAGAAAACATGGTTCAATCTAATTACTAAAACATTAATAAAAAAATTAGCAGAAATCTATAATATTTTTAGTGTGATACCTATTATATTTAAATACAAATAAAACCCAAGTAATTATAAACATTTAAAACAATACTGAACAAACTAAATAAAATATTTTTTTACGAATACAAAATAAAACAAAATATTTCATTACAATGCTTAATATCTCTTGGTGTTTCAAAAGTATTTATATTTCTTTTATACACAACAATTAAATAAATTTTTGCATTGTTTTGCTTTCATAAGCATAAAAACATTTTCAAAAAATGGCTAAAAATGGAGTAAATCACATAAACAAAAAAAATAAAATTCCAGAAAACATAAGTCTTTATCATCTTAGTTTAATCCATATACACTAAAAAAAATGTTTAAATCATTGTTCCCATAGGTATACATGGTTTAAAATGAAAAGTATAAAGAAAAATAAATCAAGGAAAATAAATAGTTTAATCTAAATATCAAAATATTAATACGAAATTAGTAGGAATCTTTGTGTGATATCTATTATATTTCAATACAAATAAAATGCAAATAATTCTGAACATAAGGGAAAAAAAGAAAAAAGAAAAAAGAAGGGATAATTGCACCGTTGGTCCCTGTGGTATGCTATAATTATTTTTCACTCCCTATGGTTTAAAATGTGCATGTGAGGTCCTTGTGATATGCAATAATTACAAATCAATCTCTAGCGTTAAATTCTGTTAAAAATTTTAACAGATTCCGTCAAATACCACGTATGCGCCACGTGTCGCCATCTTATTGGCGACACGTGGCGCTGACATGCACATCTTAATAAAATAATATAAATTTATTAAAAAATAAATAAATATACTTACTTATTTATTTTTTTATTTTTTTTTTAAAAAAAAAAACAAAAAAAAAAAAAAAAAAATGGGGCAAGGGGGGTGGCGCGCGGCCACCCTTTTGCCTCATTTTTTTTTTCTTTTTTGTTTTTTTTTTTTTAAAAAAATAAGTATATTTATTTATTTTTTTAAAAAAATTATATTATTTTATTAAGATGTGCATGTCAGCGCCACGTGTCGCCAATAAGATGGCGACACGTGGCGTTGACGTGGTATTTGACGGAATCTGTTAAAAATTTTAACAGAATTTGACATCAGGGATCGATTTGTAATTATTGCATACCACAAGGACCTCCCATACACTTTTTAAACCATAGGGAGTGAAAAATAATTATGGCATACCACAGGGACCAACGGTGCAATTATCCAAAAAAAAAATATACAAAAAAATAAACATTTTTTATGAAAATCTATTTCCATAGGTAGACACGGTTGAAAATAAAAAGTATAAAGAAAGAAAAAATAGCAGGAGAATATCTAGATTCTAATTATAAAAATGTATAAAACACAAAATCCTTCAACCTCTACAAAACCAAAAAAGAGAGAAAAAAAAAAATGAAAGAAAGAAAGCAAAGTCCTTAAAAAAAAAAAAAACAAAATAAAATTATGTACTTTAATACTCTGTTCTTCTCTTGAATGTCATTGTTAGAAACTATTGATTTCACAATTCAAGATGTTTCAAACTCTAAAGAGAGGTATAAATAACTAATTTAAGAGAGTAAGTAATATGATTTTTCAGCTTACTTGTGTTGTTTCTTTAAAATTAATGCATGCAATACCTATATGGTCAATTATGGGTAGTTAATGTAGTAAGTTCTTAGTTTTAAATTTTGTCTCTCTATAATTTTGGAAAGTTGTAAATTCTGAAACCATAATATTGTACATTAAATTTTTGAACTTAATGAAATTTCATATAAAAAAAAAAAAATTTGAAATAAAATTTTGAAGAAAAAAAAAATCTGACCACTTAGAATTAATGCATGTTTTTAATTTTAATTTTTTAAAAAAATCTCACAACTTAATGCGGCTATAATGACACTTAATGATACCTACTATATTTCAATCTTATATAATTATGAACATTCGACAAAGCAAATGAACGAAAAAAAAAAAATAATAATAATAATAATAATAATAATAATTCTCATAAACATTCAAATGAAGAATTGCTCAACCAAAAATTGCACAAAATAAATAGAAACATATTTGGATTTCAACCAAAAATATAAAATACTAAAGAAACACATGTCTCCACAAAAAGAGTCATATTTGTATCATTAATTGAGAGAGAGATTACTTGTATCATTAATAAAGAGAGAGAGACATTAAATTGACCGGTTCAATTTTATTTAAAAGACCGGTTCAGCACTTAAATGACCGGTTTAGTCACTAAAAAGTATGGGTTCATGCCACGTGTCACCATTCTATATCATTCTAAAGAAGAACTCGGCTTTTATATATATAAAAGAAATCTGACCACTTAGAATTAATGCATGTTTTTAATTTTAATTTTTTTAAAAAAATCTCATAACTTAATGTGGCTATAATGACACTTAATGATACCTACTATATTTCAATCATATATAATTCTGAACATTCGACAAAGCAAATAGACGAAAAATAAAAAATAAAAAATCTCATAAACATTCAAATGAAGAATTGCTCAACCAAAAATTTTACAAAATAAATGGAAACATATTTAGATTTCAACCAAAAATTTAAAATACTAAAGAAATACATGTCTCCACAAAAGAGTCATATTTATATCATTAATCTGGAGAGAGACTACTTGTATCATTAATAGAGAGAGACATTAAATTGACCGGTTCAGTACTTAAATGACCCGTTTAGTCACTAAAAAGTATAGGTTCATGCGACGTATCACAATTCTATGTCATTCAAAGGAAGAACTCGGTTTTTATATATATATTATAAGATAAGATAAGATAAGATAAGATTACTAAGCAATTGTTCAGAATTAAACTTACACACCTTAATTGTCGATTATATATATATATATATATATATATATATCGACAGTACTGATCAGGAAGGCCACCATTTTTCTGATGAGGAAATGGCAGTGTCCTTAATTACATATTAGAGGTTGATGACAATGAGAATAGATACTAAAAATATCAAAACGATAAGGCAGGCAACAATATCATCCGGCAACGCCTGTTGTGCCTTGTCTAATTGTAAACATACATGTGAATCATGAGAAGAAGCAGACGCCTTCTTCTTCTCAGAGACACTGCCGGTTGACGGCTTCTTAATTCTGATCTCCTCCAAAGCAGCATAATTATTGGCCCCTTCTTGTTTCTTCCATAACAAGGAAAAATCAAAACCTTCATTAATTACATAACGCAAATATTAAAGAAAGTCGGCTCATTGAAAAATATAAATTCACTCACAAATTTGTGAACTTTGTCAACTTGACGTTCAGATTTTAGCTTCGACACTTGACTCTTGAGTTCATTAACCTCTCTCTCAAGGTTGGCGATTCTCCCTGCTTGTGCTTCAGTGGCCTGTAACAATATTTAGTACGTATATCAATTATTAAAACAAGTGAATATCGTAGAAAATCTTGTCATTGATCATTGATCATTGATGCTGCATACTGGCTTGCATATATATATATATATATATATATATATATATATATATATACCCTCTCCTTTGATTGAAGCTTGGATTCTAGCCTGGAGAGTGCAGACCTCAAGTCACGATTTTCTTTCTCCAAAGCTGCTTTCTTTTCTTGATCGGCTTCAAGTTGAAGGTTTGACACCATGGACTACATTAAATAAATAAATCTTTCGTTAGCTACCAATTAATAGTACTAATTGTGTTGTTGCGATCACAGAGTACTCAAACATGACAAATATTATGAACCTGCGCGCGCGCATACCTGGCTGTCATCGTCTAGCAGAGGTTGGTTTAGTGAATTGAAAGGGAAAATTCGGTGATAGCGAAAAGGAGTACGTGACCACATACGTCGTTGCACTCTTGTTGATTGCCCGTTTCCCATATATATAGATATTGATTCACCACCTAGAATCATTGAATATATGTTGTACAATCACACAATTAGAAGCACTAGATAGAGAGGAAAACACAGATCGATTTAAGTAACTCAGGATTAATTAGGAAGATCAATTAGAGAAGTTTTAGTACCTTAATTTGCTCGATTGTCTCGATCTGTCTAATAAACACAGTCGATTGTCTCCTTCCAGCATATACAGCAAGATACGCACGCACGCACGCACCCTTTATAGTTTTTACTAGAGTCAATGCATGCCCTCGATCAACTAGAAAATTTCTTAATTAGATAGATTATTTGTTCAGCAATTTCATTACAATTGTTCATAATTTATAATGAAACCCTAAAACTACAAAATGATAAAATATTCTAAAAATGAAAATAAAACAAAAGAAACAACTAAGATAATTCTTGACGACTATGTCAATCTAAATGTGAGAATTTTCTAGAAGGGGAATTAAGAAATTTAAGAAAAGTGAAGGGGAATCAGGAAATTTAGGAAAAGTTACTATGGAGAATATTTTTCAAATCACAATCTATCAATAATCTCTACTTTCCATCTTGAACAATATATAGTAGTTGACCATTTCTTTTCTTGCTTAAATCTGCTTGATTTGGTATATTAATATTATGGATGTAAAAGAATCAATCTTGTCACCACATCATAGATCAATTAATTAATTTTCGGCTGTACTAAAAGTTCCACCAATAATTTCCCACTCATGCCCTTCAGTTGTTTCTCACTCTTCATCGACTTGGCCAGTAGCCTTTTCCTTTTGTACTTCCACCGCCGAATATTAGTTGTCCTCATGTCCACTTGGTGCCAACGATACAGAATGTCCCGCTTAAATTAGTTTACTCGTCAGAACCTAATGTTTGGTTTCGACAATAAAACATTTTCATCCCCGCTTGCTGAGAACCCACTGGTGAAGCTCTTTGTCCTACAGTAAGATTGCTCTTGAATAAGCATGTTTGTTAATAATCTCGATGTCAAGACGAACGCCCTCTCAATAATAAAATCATCTTGAGAACAAGATGAAATTCTTGTCCTACATCAGATTCAATAACTTGTGGGCATTGCCACATCAGTCTAGTTGTATGAGAGTGAAATGAGAGTTGAGTATGTAGTATTACTCTTTCATGATATACTGAAATATACAAAAATATTTTGTTATGTCATTTTTCTTCTTCTTCTAATTATCTTCTTATCTCATTTGGATATTCTTTCTGAATGCAATTTTCTGTTAACAGTAGGAGACTCCCTTGGTTCATCCTATCACACTACAAAAATATTGTCAAATTGCCACGTGCATTTTGACACGTGTACAGCACTGTACACGTGTCAAAATGTTTGCCACGAGTATTTTGACACGCGTCTTACGCGTGTCAGATGTGCAAGACTCTAATTGCACATTTTGACACGTGTATTTGCAATACACGTGTCAAACCGTTTGACACGTGTATTTGTAATATTCGTGTCAAAACGGTTTGACACGTGTATTTAAATACACGTGTCAAAACGTTTTTTTTTTAAAAAAAAAAAATCCAAATTGATTTTGTTATTGTTTATTTAAATTCCAAATTTGGAATTTTTTTTCAATTTAATTTTGTTATTGTTTATTTAAATTTATTTGGGTTAATAAATTTTTGTTTTTTTTTTTTCCAAATTTTATTATTTTCGAGAGAGAGAGACGTAGAGATCCAGAGAGAGAGGGAGGCAGAGAGAGATAGGGAGAGAGAGTAGAGAGAGAGAGGGAGGCAGAGAGATATAGGGAGAGAGAGTAGAGAGAGAGACATAGAGATACTGAGAGAGAGGCAGAGAGAGATAGGGAGAGATACACAGAGAGAGAGAGAGAGAGAGAGAGAGGTAGAGAGAGAGAGAGAAAGAGATAGAGAGGAAGAGAGAGAGAAAGAGATAGAGAGGAAGAGAGCGATAGAGAGAGAGACCGAGCAGAGAGAGCTGGAGAGAGGGCGGCTCACCGGCGGGAAGGGCGGATGCGCGGTGGCCGGAAGCTGGCCGCTGCGGCTGTGACGGAGAGGGAGAGAGAGAGAGAGAGGGAGAGAGAGAGAGGTAGAGAGAGAGAGACCGAGAACACTGTACCGAGCAGAGAGAGGTGGAGAGAGGGCGTCTCACCGGCGGGAAGGGCTGATGCGCGGTGGCCGGACGTTGGCCGGCGAAACTGTGACGGAGAGAGAGAGAGAGAGAGAGAGAGAGAGAGAGAGGGAGAGAGAGAGAGAGAATTCAGATCGGAACCCAAATGGGTTCCGATCTGTATGTACATATATATATATATATATATATATATATATATATATATATATATATATATATATATATATATATATATATATATATATATATATATATTTAATCTATTATTATATTATTATATTATTTGAATTTTAAAAATTATATATATATATATATATATACACATATATAAGCGGGAAAAATAAACTTTTAACCGGGAGAAACCAAACAATTGGGCACGTGTACTGAGTACACGTGCCCAATTCGGGACGTGTATTTAAATACGCGTTCCCAATTGTTAAAATTCTATTTAATAAAAAAAATTAAATTTGAAAAAAATAACAGTTTGACACGTGTATTTAATACGCGTGTCTAATTGTTGAAATTATATTTAATAAAAAAAAATTATATTTGGAAAAAAAAATAACAGTTTGACACGTGTATTTAATACACGTGTCCAATTGGACACGTGTATTAAATACACGTGTCAAATTGGACGCGTGTATTTAATACGCGTGTCTAATTGTTGAAATTCTATTTAATTAAAAAAAAATTATATTTGGAAAAAAATAACAGTTTGACACGTGTATTTAATACACGCGTCCAATTTGACACGTGTATTTAATACACGTGTCCAATTGGACACGTGTATTAAATACACGTGTCAAATTGGACGCGTGTATTTAATACGCGTGTCTAATTGTTGAAATTCTATTTAATTAAAAAAAAATTATATTTAAAAAAAATAGTTTGACACGTGTATTAAATACACGTGTCAATTTGTGACGGCTGTACAATTAGACACGTGTCTCCAAAGACACGTGTCAAATTGGACGCGTGTCTACAGTAACGGGTACTGTAGACACGCGTCAAAATGCATGCATTTTTGTAGTGTCACTAGAAGATGAAGCAAGAGTAGGGATTTTTATTATTATCTTTCTTATCTCTTTTCATGATAGGATTTGCCAATGAATGAATGAATACTAATTTTATTTTTTTATACATTAACTTAATATATTTCTCATTTACGCGTTGACTTCTTATTATAAGAATTTCTTTCTTCCGACCCTGCCAAACACCAGTTTTGCCGATCCCGAGCCCTTTGACTATTCACATTCCTAATTAATCATGCAATTACACCAAGTCGCTGCCTCGTGGATGGACTTGGTCAGCATCTTGAGAACCACCCACCCACCCTCCCTTCCTTTTTTTTTTTTTTTAAACAAAATAATCAAATAAATGGATTAAGAAATAAAAACCATAAGAAAAATTCAACAAAATGCATAGCAACACAAAGAATCATCCAAATTAAGGAAATTAGCTCATAATTCGCGTTATGTGCGGAATTCTTCATTATAATTTAGTTTCAAAATTTAAACACGTTTTCATTGTACTTTTTAATATAGGTTAAAAAATGCTTGTAAAAAAAATTATCGCACATTTTTCAATAAAAAGACAATAAAGGTTAAGACCCTTAATTTTATTTTAATTCAAAAAAAATAAAACTTTTAAAAATATTTGATCATATAGGTGTAGTTTATAACGAAAAGAAGTATAAAAAAAATAGTAAAAAGAAAATCTAAATTTCAAATATTACAGCATATGTGTTGTAGTTTTTTCAAAGGTCAAGATGATGCTGTAACTTTTTTTACAGCACCGAAGCCAAATCTTACAAAAGAAAACAAAAATTTTCACTCAATATTTAATGCAATCAAATAAATCTTCTCACATCACATTCAATACTTAAATAAGTTTTTGCCTTATTTTACTTTCAAAAGCAGAAAAAACACATCAAAAAAAATTTGAGTGAATCATACCAAAAGAAAAAAAAAAACCATTAAACATTCAAATATATTAAAAAATAAGACCCAATCAAAACATGTTAAAATCTTTGTTACCATATCAATAGTTTAAAATGAAAAAAAAAATTAAAAAAAATTAAAAAAAGCAAGAAGAAAACCTATAGATTATGATTATCAAAACATTAACAAAAAAAAAATAAGCAGGAGTCTCTAATATTATTGGTGTGATACCTATTACATTTTGATACAAATAAAACTCATGTAATTCTGAACATTCTAAAAAAAAATACATAGCAAACTAAACAAAATGATTGAAAATCGAGTAAATTATACAAACCAAAACAAAAATATCTATAAAACATTCAAATGAACTAAAAAATAAGACACTTAATTTTAGTTTAATCCATATAAATTAAAATATTTTAAAATATTTGTGCCCATATGAATAGTTTATAACAAAAAAGAAGTATAAAGAAGAAGAAAAATAGCAAGAAGAAAACATGGTTCAATCTAATTACTAAAACATTAATAAAAAAATTAGCAGGAATCTATAATATTGTTAGTGTGATACCTATTATATTTAAATACAAATAAAACCCAAGTAATTATAAACATTTAAAAAAATACTGAACAAACTAAACAAAATATTTTTTTACGAATACAAAATATTTCATTACAATGCTTAATATCTCTTTGGTGTTTCAAAAGTAATTATATTTCTTTTATGCACAGCAATTAAATAAATTTTTGCATTGTTTTGCTTTCACAAGCATAAAAACATTTTCAAAAAAATGGCTAAAAATGGAGTAAATCACATAAACGAAAAAAAAAAAAAAAATTCCAGAAAACATAAGTCTTTATCATCTTAGTTTAATCCATATACATTAAAAAATGTTTAAATCTTTATTCCCATAGGTATACATGGTTTAAAATGAAAAGTATAAAGAAAAAAAATATATCAAGAAAAATACATAGTTTAATCTAAATATCAAAATATTAATACAAAATTAGTAGGAATCTTTGTGTGATACCTATTATATTTCAATACAAATAAAATGCAAATAATTCTGAATATAAGGGGAAAAAAAATATAGAAAAAAATAAACATTTTTTATGAAAATCTATTTCCATAGGTAGACATGGTTGAAAATAAAAAGTATAAAGAAAAAAAAAATAGCAGGAGAATATCTAGATTCTAATTATAAAAATGTATAAAACACAAAATCCTTCAACCTCTACAAAACCAAAAAAGAGAATAAGAAAAAAAATGAAAGAAAGAAAGCAAAGTCCTTAAAAGACAAAACAAAATAAAATTATGTACTTTAATACTCTGTTCTTCTCTTGAAGGTCGTTGTTGGATGCTCTTGATTTCACAATTCAAGATGTTTCAAACCCTAAAGAGATGCATAAATAACTAATCTAAGAGAGTAAGTAATAAGATTTTTCAGCTTACTTGTACTATTTCTTTAAAATTAATGCATGCAATACTTATATGGTCAATTATAGGTAGTTAATGTAGTACGTTCTTAGTTTTAAATTTTGTCTCTCTATAATTTTGGAAAGTTGTAAATTCTGAAACCATAATATTGTACATTAAAATTTTGAACTTAATGAAATTTCATATAAAGAAAAATTTTGAAAAAAAAAACTGACCACTTAGAATTAATGCATGTTTTTAATTTTAATTTTTTAAAAAAACCTCACAACTTAATGCGGCTATAATGACATTTAATGATACCTACTATATTTCAATCTTATATAATTATGAACATTCAACAAAGCAAATGAAAAAAAAAAAAAAAATCTCATAAACATTCAAATGAAGAATTGCTGAACCAAAAATTTTACAAAATAAATGGAAACATATTTAGATTTCAACCAAAAATATAAAATACTAAAGAAACACATGTCTCCACAAAAAGTCATATTTATATCATTAATTGGAAGAGAGACTACTTGTATCGTTAATAGAGATCGAGAGACATTAAATTGATCAGTTCAATTTTATTTAAAAGACCGGTTCAGTACTTAAATGACCGGTTTAGTCACTGAAAAATATGGGTTCATGCCACGTGTCACAATTCTATGTCATTCAAAGGAAGAACTCGGCTTTTATATACATGTAAGATAAGATAAGATAAGATTACTAAGCAATTGAAGAGGAAAGGAAAACAATCGAAAATAGTTCAGAATTAAACTTACACACCTTAATTGTCGATTATATATATATATATATCGACGGTACTGATCAGGAAGGCCACCATTTTTCTGATGAGGAAATGGCAGTGTCCTTAATTACATATTAGAGGTTGATGCCAATGAGAATAGATACTAAAAATATCAAAACGATAAGGCAGGCAACAATATCATCCGGCAACGCCTGTTGTGCCTTGTCTAATTGTAAACATACATGTGAATCATGAGAAGAAGCAGACGCCTTCTTCATCTCAGAGACACTGCCGGTTGACGGCTTCTTAACTCTGATCTCCTCCAAAGCAGCATAATTATTGGCCCCTCCTTGTTTCTTCCATAACAAGGAAAAATCAAAACCTTCATTAATTACATAACGCAAATATTAAAGAAAGTCGGATCATTGAAAAATATAAATTCACTCACAAATTTGTGAACTTTGTCAACTTGACGTTCAGATTTTAGCTTCGATACTTGACTCTTGAGTTCATTAACCTCTCTCTCAAGGTTGGCGATTCTCCCTTCTGGTGCTTCAGTGGCCTGTAACAATATTTAGTACGTATATCAATTATTAAAACAAGTGAATATCGTAGAAAATCTTGTCATTGATCATTGATCATTGATGCTGCATACTGGCTTGCATATATATATATATATATACCCTCTCCTTTGATTGAAGCTTGGATTCTAGCCTGGAGAGTGCAGACCTCAAGTCACGATTTTCTTTCTCCAAAGCTGCTTTCTTTTCTTGATCGGCTTCAAGTTGAAGGTTTGACACCATGGACTACATTAAATAAATAAATCTTTCGTTAGCTACCAATTAATAGTACTAATTGTGTTGTTGCGATCACAGAGTACTCAAACATGACAAATATTATAAACCTGCGCGCGCGCATACCTGGCTGTCATCGTCTAGCAGAGGTTGGTTTAGTGAATTGGAAGGGGAAATTCGGTGATAGCGAAAAGGAGTACATGACCACATACGTCGTTGCACTCTTGTTGATTGCCCGTTTCCCATATATATAGATATTGATTCACCACCTAAAATCATTGAATATATGTTGTACAATCACACAATTAATAGAAGTACAAGATAGAAAGGAAAACACAGATCGATTTAAGTACGTAACTCAGGATTAATTAGGAAGATCAATTAGAGAAGTTTTAGTACCTTAATTTGCTCGATTGTCTCGATCTGTCTAATAAACACAGTCGATTGTCTCCTTCCAGCATATACAGCAAGATACGCACGCACGCAGGCATGCACCCTTTATAGTTTTTACTAGAGTCAATGCTTGCCCTCGATCAACTAGAAAATTTCTTAATTAGATAGGTTACTTGTTCAGCAATTTCCTAACAACTTAATTTACCCCACAATGAGGCTTTGACTTTCAAATCATATCGCTTGGTAGTTTCCGTTAAGTCTAATTTCCCCGTAATTTTACTTTCAATATCTTTCAATTTCGTAATTCTAAGGTGGGTCTTAGGGTATGTGTAATGTCCAAGACATTTCGCAGTAATTAAAATATAAATTTTGAGTAAATAATTAATTAAAATTATTTTATTGTCATTAAAAATGCAAATGAATATTTTTAAGTCCAAAGAAAAAGAAATTATAAAAGAAATTAAGAAAGAAAATTGAAAAGAAAAGAAATTAGAAAAATAATATATATATATATATAGAAAAGAGGCCTGATGGCCTTTGATATATATATATATATATATATATATATATCGAAAAGAGGCCTGATGGCCTTTATATCAAATGGCCATACGGCCATTAAGAAAAACAATGGCCAAATGGCCATTAAAATGATAATAAAAAAAGGAAAGAAAATAAAAGGAAAAGAAAAGTCAAATAATCAAATAAATAAATAAATATTAAGTGGTGTGGGGTGGACACCTGCGCCCCACATTTAAAATGGTGGGCCAAGTGGCCCTTCAATACAAAAAGAAACAAGGCGGACACTATGAGAAAGGGCCATTCGGAGTTACAGCACAAACTTTGAGATACGGTCCCTATTCTTTGGGATACGGTCCATGTTCTTTGAGATACGGTTCCTGTTCTCTGGAGTTACGGACTCAACGTTAATATGGGATACAGTCCCTTTTCTCTTGGAGTTACGGACTCTATGTTCCTTGGGATATGGTCCCCATTCGCTTGACATATGCATACATATATTGGGGTGTAATGGAATGTATTGTATGTCTTATATATTGTAGTTTTACTAGATGTATTATTTGCATGATTTAAAAGCATAGAATTTGAAAGTGTGAAGATAATTGTATTGCCTAGAGTTAGAGATATCATTGTCTATGTAATACCGCGCAAGTTGTCCTACAAAGGCAATAAGTATACGTGATTAGGCATGGTGTTATGGGATGCTAATGTCTATGTAATACTACGCGAATTGTTCTGTAAAGGGCAATCAGTGTATGGGATTAGACTTAGTGTTGCCTAATTCAGAGAATGTGGATGTCTTAGTACAGCTTAGACGTACTTGTATGCTTGAGATTACTCACATACATGTATGATTGAGCCACCGATCAAAAGTAATATATTGTAGATGGATTGATATGTAGAAGCTTCCAAGATGGGATAACTGGAACTTCTATATATGTTCGCAGCTATATAGTATGTTTTAAATGCTTTCTAATAGTCGATGTTTGCTGTATCAGCTACGGGGGTTTTTCAAACAAAAGTTTATAAAATTGGTAGCTTTTATAGTGCTTGCAAAACTATAAAAGAAAAGTTGGTTCTTTGCGAAAACTCAGTGAATAGTATACCTCTGAGGTCTTAGTGTAATTATTTATGTTAAGGCGGTGGACTCTTAATTCCACGTGTACGGATGCGGCAACCCCCGCAACCGTACAGACATTAATGCTTTGGTTGTAGGTTCTGCGGATATAGATATTGACTTGTCCACCTAGCGTATGGGATACTATAATTGGAGCACATTGCGATAATCATAAATTATGGACTCATGGGTAGTTCGTATTTTTTGTATTTTATTTATGGCTCGTGTCCAACGTGGCATATGTATTTATTGAGCATGTATTTTAGTATGTAATTAGTGTAATATATTTTATAAGCTTTAAATAGATAGACTAGTAAATGGCTCTCATTGTTGTAATTAACTGTTACGTATTAGATGTATTTCCGCTTATGATATGTGTTCTGTTGCATATTGATATTTATATTCTGTTGTGTTAGATGTAACTCTGAATATCAGATACATATTATGGAACGTGTACGTTATGTTGGCTGAGCGACAAGTAGTCATGCCACTGTGAAGATCCAATTTTATATGTTTTTTTTTTAAAAAAAAAAAATGGGTCGTCACAGTCTGTTTGGGTTTGCGATTTCAAAAAGCGCGATTTAAAAATAATGATTTTAAAATGTGTGATTTGAAAAAGTGATTTTTAAAAACGTAGTTAGGCGTTTGGCAAAATCGCAGTTTAGCCTTTAAAATCACAGGTTAGCCTTTTAAAATACTGCGTTTTCAAAAAAACGCCACATTGCATGCGATTTAAATAAGCACTTTTCTGCGTTTTCAAATCGAAATTTTTTAAAAACACAGTTTTCAAACGGTTCATTTTCTGCGATTTGATTTAAAATTGTACTTTTTCTTTACGAAATTACAATTCTAAACGCACCCGTAGAATGCCAATGATGCAATACTTTCCTGTTTCTTCTCAAGTAAACTGAGATTAGCAGGTAAAATATTTAAGAACCATAATTTCTACTGAAAACCTATAAACTAAATTGATGTCACACAAGATTGTAGAGGAACTAGACGCACAATATAGTACTTCATCCCTCAACAAAGGCAAGAATTTACACGGTACGTGATAGGTAAGATTTGCCAAATATTTCCATTAATTGGATGAAGGAGCAACCCTTAATTTTCACAAGCGTTAGAACGAAGAGAACATGGACATGCATTTCTAAGAAGTCCCAAACATGCATGATCCAACAACAAGTGTACAATTTCTAAGCAAACTGATGAGAGGAGAGGCGGAACTTATAAGTAGAGCAATGCCCAAGTGGAAATGGATCATCGGAATGGCTACCATGGGCTCTCTTGTTGTAATAACCTGGATAGTCATCCCTGCGGAAGGGCACAATTTCATGCAAAACGAGGCCTATCTTCTCTGCTTTCTTCACTAAATCCCATTTGTCGTAAGGGTAGCCCCTCTTGTGTGACACATGAATCTCCCCTCCTTGTTTCCGTAAGAGAAGTTTAGCATTCTTCAAAAAACCCTTTACCAACATCTTGTTCAACCTATTTCAGTGCCATACATAGAATTCACGTCACTTTGTGTGTTTTTTCATTCTCCAAACACAAAATAATCCACATTAATTTACATCATCATCATCATCAGAAGTTCTAATTAACCACTAATCTTTGGTATTGAGATTTCTTTTCTTTTTCTGTTTTGATGTATATATGATTAATTTGTTTACCATATACACTCCCAAGCATTGTGTTAAAAGACAGACAAATCATATGTCATGTCATATCATATCACAATCTAATGAGATCTATCATTTTAAGAAATGTGCAACAATCTCGTACGATCGTGACACATTAAGTTAGAACCAAATTCTGAACAAAAAAAAAAAAAAATTGTTAAGATGTCAAGCATTTCTCTATATAAATTATAATATAGCTGAATATAGAATTGCGATAGGTGACATTTTAAATTATTGACAAGTGTCCCTTTAAATATAATATATAAATATAAATCAAAATATATTAGACATCTAAATCAAATAGTATTAATTTATTTAATAGGTCAAGCATTATTAATGTCCAAATCATATAAAGAAACAAAAAATACAAATCAAATTATATTATATTAAGTTGGAAAGTAAAAGAACTTTTTTCAGCCAAAATATTCCAATGTAAATAACAAGAAATAAATAAAATGGTTAATAATAAGGAGATTGAAAAGGAAGTAAAATTTAATATATAATAGCGATAAATAAAATGAAAAATTAGATGAGGGTAAAGAGTAAAAAGTTTAAAAAAGAAGAAGAAGAGAAAAAGAACATAACTTGATCTGGCAGTTGTTATCCTCGGGGTAGTGAAATCCAGCATGGGGGAAATTGAAGACGATCCGATCAAACCTTTGAGTCTTGAGGAAGAAATGTTGGCTCATCTGCTCCGCATCAACTTTACACAACACCAAGCAACCCCTCTCTTCCAGCTCCCTCACATTCCCTATCCCATAACTGTACTTCCTCGCTAGATCATCTGGATTGTATCAAGTAAATACATAAAAATAGAGACCTAATAATTAATAAAATTTCTCAAAAAGAGAGAGAGAGAGAGAGAGAGAGAGAGAGAGAGAGAGAGAGAAGAAAATAGAAGCGTCAATGGTAGGCAGGTCTGCAGGTTACCCTGAGCATCGAGAGAAGTGGCAACCATGTTGCGGGCAGAGCCAAATGCTCTGGCTAAGCATAGGGAGAAGGACAAGTCTCCCTCTCCAACCAACAATATTCGCTGCCTGGATGAGTAGTGCTTCATCCATTTCTCTGCTTCTTCGTCATCGTCATCGTCATCGTCATCGTCATCTTCTTCAGTGCCATCATCATCCTCTTGGTAATTTCCTGATTCTATTATTACCTCTTGGTATTCCTCTTCCATCTCCATTACCATTTAGATTCCCGGACAGAAGCTTTTGGTAGCCCAAGCCCCAAGGGTCTCTTCTTTGTACCTACATGCTTTTCACTATTCAAATCACACGCCTACACCAAACGCCAAAAAAAAAAAAAAAAAAAAAAGTAAAAAAACTCATCACTATTACACGGAATCTCAATCGTGCTCGGGGAACCCACTGCTTCACTCCCACACTCACTCAAATGTGTTTTCGAGTTTTCTTCTCTCATTCACTACTTTCCAGTGTCTTTCACTTTTTTTCTTTTTCTCTCATTCGCTTCAGAGTCTTCACTTTTTCTTTTTCTTTTTTTCTTTTCTCTTTTTTCTATGCGAGAGAAAGTACTTAAAAAGGAGCCAAAGATGGGAATAAAGGGGAGTTCCGCCGTGGATTGAGATTCCTTAAGGGTGTTGTTGCAATACTTCTTTTTCAGACCATTCATTCAAAATGAATAATTCAGATTATCATCAAAAGTTTTAGAAGAAAAAATAGTTTTAGACAGTAGGTGTGATGGCTGACCCACCTATTGTGGGTGGTTCGGAGTGGCCAAACCAACCCCAATAGAGCACTGAAGAAGTGGGTGGCAACAAGCGATGGCGGTCGGCGTGAGGGGCAAGAGGGAGAAAACGAGAGGAATTAATTTGAGGGCTTTTGTTTTTCTAAACATTGTTTTTAAGTTTTCACAAAAAGTCGATGACATGACATGATCATGATCGTTTATTTTAATTGATGGGTATATCTTCTGGATTACTTAAGAATTGAGGTCATTCTAATTGAACGGTCAATATTTTGGGATTACAGAGGGAATCTCAATCCGCTAGTCACTAACACAAAATCATGGCGGGCAAGAAAACATAAATAGCTACTCAGACTTCAAACATGATCTGCATTTGCTCCACTTTGAGACATGAAATATTGCGCACATTTTGTTAAAGCATAAAACGGCTACTTGAGTTTAGTCAACAAGTTTGTTTGCCGCTACAGCTGTTCATAATTATGATCAGAAAACACAGCCCAAATCTACCACATTTCTGGCAATCAATACACAATCTTTTTTCTTTTGTGGGGGGCGGTTTATAAGAGCTAATCACAAGGATGAAAGCTGCCCACTGGAGTATAATAATTACATAAGAAAGGATCTCTAATTGAAATGGAAAAGGCCAAAAAAGAGAAAAAGCAAAGAAAAGAAAACATGTTACAAAATCAAAATGGATAGCGGCTACTTCTGCATGTCTTCTAAGGTCTGCACAAAGCTAACCCCATGGTTGTGGTGCCATCCACAACTCCAAGGCTCCCAACATTAATTATCTGCACCAAGATTATTGAGTGAATGACAGCTAAATAAGGCCATCACGGTTCAAGAAGCAAAATGAAAATTTTACCAGGGATGTCAACTCGTGCCCTTTCCATTTGACTTTCTAAGCTAGGAGACTCTTTTAACTTAGCAAGCTCACTTAGCACATCTTTGAGGGGTTCGCTGAGCTTGGTTCTCTTAGCCTAGAGGAGGAAAATTTTAGTTCAGAAAGCCAACAGTTTAATCATAAGTTGGCAGAACAATTATATTATGACAATGACAATTATCAACAGCTGAAAGATGGGCATGCTCATTAGTTGTTCAAAAGGGAATGTCATGAATATTAAGCCCCAAAGTCAGGAAATATCAACATATTGTCATATGCATTCACCTTTCAAATAATTGGCACAATAAAATCAGTTTTGCATCCGTAGTCATAATAAACTGTGCACCAATTTGGCTTATTTCTACTTATTTATCAACGTTAGAGGCTCAACCTGATATTAGTTCTAGTCTTCTACCTCTGCAGTTATTAATATGGAGGCAACACCTTTGCCCATTTTCTACTTATTTTTCAAACATAGGACTAGAAACAATATAGTAAGCAAAGACTTGGCATAGTAAGCAATCTAAAGATATAATTCTCCAAAAAAATTACAAAGCCAGACATGTCATACCTTCAAGGATGGGACCAGAGCAAAAACTTCATCAACAGATTCTGGACAAACATTGGCAATCAGGCATATCTGCAGTCAAAAAATTGACAATAAGAATGCTGCATGACTTTTAAGATTCAAGTGACTCAGGTTGAGATTGAGACCTCGCCATCAGAGACATCATATTTTGTGAGAGCCCTTATTCCAGTTAAGAATTCAACAGCTGATGGAGGTAAATGCCATATCAAAAGCAGTGATAGGTCATATAAAATTGCGAGTGTGTGTGTGGGGACACACACAAACAAACAAACAAACACATACAAAACTAATTCTTTAATGATAAGTTTTTTTAAAAAAAAAAAAAAAAAAAAAAAAAAAAAAACAACTAAAAGATAAAAGCTCTGAATAAATTAAGTTCAAGGATACTCAAGAACTTGTCTAACAGGCTGGGGATTTGTGTAATAACCACCCCTTTTGGCGTACTGCAGCCCTTTGTCAAATGATCTGGAAACAAACAAGCAATTGTAACACTTTAAATACACATTGAACTTCTATTCAATAACAGAAGCATTAAATTTATCCCTCACACAGGGAGTCTAAATTCTGGATCTCTTGATAATATGACCATCTGATCCTTGATTCCTTGTAAAATATCAACAGCCTCACAATCCATCATGCATTTGACATTCTCTGGGAGTTCTGCATATGTTATTAAAAACATGTAACAGTACAGCGTTAACCTACCAATGGACACCCCCAGCTTAAGAGACAGATCTACAAATAACTTTCTCCAAAACCAAGAAAACATGCTTCAAAGTACCCACCCTGCTCAATTTTGAACTCCAGTGGTTGTGGTTCCTTAGGAATTGAACTTTTTCCACCAGTAGAAGTCTTGTCTCCTTTTCCCCATTTGCTCGAATCACCTTAGCAATCAAAAACAGCACATTCAAAGGAAATCAATCATAGATGTGCACAGAGAAAGGTAATCAAAACAAACAGGCAACAGCCAAATAAAATGTTGAAGAAAATTAAACCTTTTGGAAATAGAGTTTCAAACTTCGCACCAGATTTTGGAGAAAAATTAGTTTTAGCTTCGGGTGAACCTATAATACAATTCCACCAATTAGAGAGGATTAATGGGTATGTTTAAGTCTCATTCAAACAATTGTTCAACATTGCAGAAGACAAGCATATTTATCACTAGCATATATATCACCCACAATAAAGGTCAAAAATAAGTATTGAAGGAAAAGAAGAAAACGTTAACCTTCAAAATTGAACTGAACTTTCCTTCCCCTCTTTGACTTTGTTGAGCTATCATCCTTCCCTTTCAAGGATGATACACCTAAAATAATTCACAGAAAATAGGTGCTTCACAACATTGCATGTTTTAAAGAATAGTATTTCCTATATTGTCTTCGCACAGATTTCAGCACTAATGGTACAACTCAACACCCCAAAAAAAGTAAGGATTATAACATCTTCTCCTTAGACAGACCATGACTTTCTTTCTTTCTGGGCATAGACAGACTGACCTGATTAAAAAGAATGAACTACTACTTCGGCCATCCAATTCCTTCACTTAATGGGCAAATTTTTTTTTTTTTTTCTTTTCATACAAAGCAATGCATATAACACCCACGAAACAAAACAAAATACCTTGTTTTGGAGGATTAGATTTGAGTGAAGATTTTCGTGCTGTTTGGGGGGGCAGAGAGAAACCTTTTCCTCCTTTCTCCATTACTACTTTCTATTTCTGCAAAATACAATA
The DNA here is from genome assembly GCF_958979055.1 of Alnus glutinosa. NCBI lineage: Eukaryota > Viridiplantae > Streptophyta > Magnoliopsida > Fagales > Betulaceae > Alnus > Alnus glutinosa. The sequence goes on from NC_084890.1 coordinate 266,802, forward strand.
ATACACAGTATTTAACAATAATGTAACGCAGATAATAGAAACCAGACAAACCCCTTTTCCCAAAAAACGAAAAATAACAGTTTTTTTTTTTTTTTCTTCAGGAAACTCCACAAAGCCCAAAAATGGCGTAAAGCAAGGAAAACCAACCCCATTAGATTAAAGATAAATAAAAAAAAAACAAGAAAGAAGAAGATAAAGGGTACCAGTGAAAGACCGCAAGGGCTGATCGCCAAGGAGCAGAGGAACTGAAAGCAGGCCTCCAATCTTTCACTGCTTAAACCCTGTTTTGGCCCTTTTCCTTGGCTTTTCCGTTTTTCCATGCGTTTTTTTTTAGGCTTTAATATGCCTCTCTGGTCTCTGACATTACGACGATAATACCCATGGTTTCCAAGGTGACAAACGCTATGACAATGGGGGCAATTGTGTCTCACTCTTCAGTACGAATTACTTTGAACTTTCAAGGGAAAATGGTAAATTGGTCATTGGGCAAAATTATAAATTATTCTACGTGGTATCATATATATATATATATATATATATATATATATATATATATATATATATATATATATATCGAGTTCTTCCTTAAAATGGCATAGAATAGTGATACGTGGTATAAATTCATACTTTTTAGTGACTAAATCGATCATTTAATTACTAAACCGATCTTTTAAATAAAATTGAACCGGTCTATTTAATATATCTCTTTATATTAATGATACAAGTAGCCTCTATCTATCTCAATTAATGATATAAGTATGACTCTTTATTAATTTTATATTTTTTGTTGAAATCTAAATATGTTTCCATTTTGTTTGTGAAATTTGTTGTTGAGCAATTCTTCATTTGAATCTTTATTAGATTTTTTTTTTTTTTTCATTTGCTTTTTCGAATGTTCAGAATTATATAGGATTAAAATATAATAGGTATCACATCAACAATAAAAAAAATTTCTACTAATTTTCTATTTTATTTTCATTCTAAATTAAAAATAATGGTCTTATGTTTTAATTCATTTGAATGTTTTATATGATATTTGCTTTTCTTTTATGTGATTTTCATGATTTTCACTTATTTTTTGGAAGTGTTATTTTACTTTTGAAAGCCAAAAAATGCTAAATTTTATTTGATTATTGTGTACAAAAGGAATATAAATGCTTTTAAAACACTAAAGAGTTAATTAAGCATTAAATTTGAAATGATTTTTTTTTTAATGTTCAAAATTATATTTATTTTATTTTTATTGAAACATAATAGGTACGTATCACACTAACAATATAATAGATTCCTACTATTAATGCTTTGATAATCAAAATCCAGGTTTCTCTTGCTAATTTTTTTTTTTCTTTACACTTCTTTCCATTTTAAACTACACATATGAGAATATTTCAAATATTTTAATTTATATGGATTAAAACTAAAAATATAGTTATTGTGTGCAAATTTTATATGATTTATATATTCATGCAATGTTCTTTATGCAATGGAGAATTATGACACGTGGCGTGAACCCATAATTTTTAAACACTGAACCAGGTTTTTAAGTAAAAAAAACCAGTGAATTTTAAAAGTTGAACCGGTTTTGTTATGATTTTAATAAATTTATTGTGTTTTAATGAAAAAATCATGGATGTTAATCTTCATGAGACCAAAATAAGGAATTTTTCACATTATATCATTAAGTGTCATTATAGCCACATTAAGTTGTGAGATTTTTTTATTTTTATTTTTATAAAAAAATGAAAATTAAAAACATGCATTAATTCTAAGTGGTCATATTTTTTTTTTCTCCAAAATTTTATTTCAAAAATTTTCTTTATATGAAATTTCATTAAGTTCAAAATTTTAATGTACAATACTACGATTTCAGAATTTACGACTCTCTAAAATTATAAAGAGACAAAATTTAAAATTAAGAATGTACTATATTAACTACGTATAATTGATCATATATTTATTGTATGCATTAATTCTAAAGAAACCGTACAAGTAAGCTGAAAAGTCATATTACTCTCTTAGATTGGTTATGTATACCTCTTTAGGGTTTGAAACATCTTGAATTGTGAAATCAAAAATATACATTAGCAACATTCAAGAGAGAAGAACAGATTGTTAAAGTACATAATTTTATTTTGTTTTTTTTTAAGGACTTTTCTTTGCTTTCTTTCTTCTTCTTCTTTATATATATATATTGGATTTTGTGGAGGTTGAAGGACTTTGTGTTTTATGCATTTTTATAATTAGAATCTATATATTCTTCCTTTTTTTTTTTTAAACTTTCCGTTTTCAACCATGTCTACCTATGTCAATAAATTTTCATAAAAAAATGTTTATTTTTCTCTGTATTTTTTTTTCCCAATGTTCAGAATTATTTGCGTTTTATTAGTATTGAAATATAATAGGTATCACACAAAGATTCCTACTAATTTTGTATTAATGCTTTGATATTTAGATTAAACTATGTATTATTTTTGAATATTTTTCTGTTTTTGAAAGCAAAATGAGGCAAAAAATTATTTGATTAAGCATTGAACGTGATGTGAGAGGATTTATTTGATTGCATTAAATGTTGAGTGAAAATTTTTGTTTTATTTTGTAGGATTTGGCTTAGGTGCTGTAAAAAAAAATTATATTACCATATTGACCATTGAAAAAATTACAGTACCTATGCTGTAATATTTGGAATTTAGATTTTCTTTTTGCAATTATTTTATTTTTATACTTTTTTTCGTTATAAACTACACTTATGTGAACAAATATTTTAAATATTTTTACTTTTTTTGGGTGTGATAATTTTTTTTTTTACAAGCATTTTTTAACCTATAATAAAAAGTACGATGAAGGTGTGTTTAAATTCTGAAATTAAATTATAATGAAGAATCTCACGCATAGTGCGGGTTATGAGCTAGTACAAAATAATTGTAAAGTACTTGTGGTAGATAAAAATTACAAATTATTTCTTAAAGTTGATTTTTCTTCACAAATTTTACAGAGTTTGTTAGGTTGTCACATCAATCCAATAAAAACAAGACATGTGTTCCTCTTAATAAAAAAAAAATATTAAAAATTAAAAACTTACAAATATTATATATATATATATATATATATATATATTTTAAAAAAAGAAAAACAAATTGACACTTGGGTGGCAGCCACCCCCTATGGGGAGGGGGTGGCTTGCGAGCTACCCCCAAAGGTAGCCAATGCCACCTATGGGGTTGCTCGTCGCTATCGCCATGGACTGCAGCTTGGGGGGGACACGCACCACCTTGGTACTGTCAAGGATGGCTCGCAAGCCATCCCAAAGCAAGATAGGAGTGGCCGCGCGGCCACCTATAGGCAGGGGATAATGCGCAAGTCACCTTAGAGGTGGTCGTCAACACCCCCATGTGTTGGGGTTGGCTTTCGAGCCACTCCCAGCCTGTTCTGGGGTGGCTCACAGGCCACCTCAAACGGGACCATGCTCGAAGCCCACCCCCTGCTCTAAGGTGACTTGTGAACGACTCTAGAGGCGGCGCTTATGGCTCACTGGCCACCCCCCTCCCAATAGGTTGCCGCCACCCCAAGTCCCATTTTTTTTTAATATATATAATATTTTAAGTTTTTTAATTTTTAATATATTTTTTTATTTAGAGAGACACGTGTCGCGTTTTTATTAGACTAACGTGGTTAAATTTGTAGATGGAAAACGACTTTAAGAAGTAATTAGTAATTTTTGCATACCAAAAGAATCTTACAATTATTTTTTATGCCACATAGAGTGATTTATAATTTAAGCCAATCACAAAAACCAATGATGTAATTTTCTCTACTTTCAATCCAATTTATGAATTTGTATTTTTGTTAAGAGAAAATCTTTAGTCAAATTATAGGACAATCCCAAATCCAGTATTATTAATGAGAAATGATATAAATATATCTCTTATAAATCTCATTTTCAATTTCATCATTGAATTTATAAGATATATATTAAGTCCTACAATTTTAATGTTAAATTTGAAACTTAATTATATGAAGATGTGTATTGAATATATGTGTATTATTTCTCATTATTGATATAGTAAACCAACTTAAAAATAAAGAATTATTCTCTTCAAATAAAGATATCCCAACCCGAGAAGCATTTCCAATACATAGATTTTTACGCTCCAAAAAAAAAAAAAAAAAACAAAGATTTTAGTTTCTATATTTTTTTTTAAATAAATAAATAAGAAGCTATTTGTCATTTTTTGGTATTAATCAAACTAAGTTATTTGAGTCACTTAAATGCAACAGTAACTTGCTAAAAAGTTTAATAAGAAGAAATCCCCGGCCCTAATTCGAGCAAATATGTACTCAGCACTTCATAGTTCATACCTTATTATTAGGAGTGTACAAGTAATTGCAGTTAGCGGTTATTGTCTCTAACTGCCAATCACAATCAAATTTTAGTAACCTCAACCGCTCCACCATAAACAGCTAGCGGTTTTAAAATAACCGTTGGTTAGAGCATCCTTAATGAGCTTTTCATTTCAAAATTTTCTCCAAAATTTGATAAAAAAAAACTCAAAAAAGACCACTCCAACAAACTCTCTATAATTTCTCTATTTTAGCTTTTGTTAGAATTTGACTCCAAATTTGGCTCACAAATTTTATGAGCTATTGAATATTTTATCATTTCTCTCTCATTTTACTTTACTTTTCATTTTTCCTTTCTCTTCATTTGTTAGGAGTGGTTGTTTAAAATCAATAAAAAATTAATATTTAATTAAAATAGAGAAAGATTTGAAGAGTTTGATGTAGGAAGCCTTTTTAAAAGTGATAAATAAAATCAAAAAAGTAGATTCTCTAGTTAAAATTTAGAGAAAAATTAGAGCTCACCAGGGATGTTCTTAGCAGTTATTGAAATTTATATTCGCACCGCATAACTGCTTTTTAAAAATTGACATATTTTTGTGTTTTAAGCTTTCCTTGAACATCTTTTTGTGACATATTTTAGATGATTTTGAGCATTTTAAAATAAGTAGAAGGCTTCAAAATATAACAAAGCTCAAGAATATTATTATTATTGTTATTTTTATGAATAAATATCAATTTCATTAAACTCAAAACGAAAACCCTAAATCAAACGCATCAAAATGGCGTCTTTTTGTATATTATTATTTTTTTATACGATTAGCGGTTATTAGACGGTTAATAACCATCTGCTTGTACACCCCTAATTATTATTGTTTCTCCTAATTATTTTAAAGTTGAAAGGAAAATTATAAATGTTTTCTTATCAATTTTTTCAATGCACAATCTGAGCTCGGATTCATTTGTTGATCTATATTAGATTTCACAAAGATAATGATGTATATATTAACACGTCATTTAAAATTATAACTAACGTAGCACCATATGCATTATGTCGCACCACGTACACCGTTAGATGTAATACAACAAAATTTTAATTGTTAAAATAAATCCTCTTCTTTTCCCTTAAAATGAGAAAACACATATTCCGAGCTATTCATCCATGTTGTCACCAACTAAACCAACCAGGTGTTTGATTCCTACACTTTACCGGTACAACAATTATACAACAGCCCTTCACATGGGGGTGGGCCACACACACTGGGCCCCACCCCATGTGAAGGGCTGTTGTGTAATTGTTGTAATGGTGTTGTAAATCCATCATTTCCCAACCAACAATACTCACTCCATTGCCAATAATTTGTTAAGTAGTAAAAAAGTACACCTGTAACATGCACAGAAGATGACTAAATGCTTCAACTGCCTTGCAATAATCATAGAGGTTACTGTAAACAATATACACGCAACACCACTTTCTATTCATTGCATCATCCAAGATAATCGGCAGAAACAGCTTTACATCTTTGCTGAAATGATACCGTGCACATATACACGAACCACCAACTGTGACTCTGCCAGGGGTTACACAAAATTAAAGGGGAAAAAGGAATTCCATTTTTACTAGGGAAGCCAATGCTACAATGTCCAATTAGTTCCAACACATCTGCTTCTAGTTCACCTCATTTGCAGGCATGGTGTACTTTCCAAATTTATCAACCTAGTGAGGCAAATGAACAGAATGCTAGCAGCACAAAAACTTGATTGATCACAAGTATGGTGAAATGCCACTGGATTCCTTTCTCCTCTTACTTCTAGTGAACCGAACCGAAAAAAGAAAAAGAAAAAAATCATACCAACCGACAAACAAATAACTGAAACCCATTTGTTCAGGCTCAAGTTCTATCCGAAAAGGGAGATGAACTTCCGATCATTGAAAATGTAAAAAAAAAAAATCAACATCCTCTCTACTTGATGAACCTTTGCGCAGAAAAAGCCACATTGACAGTAAAAGAAAAAACAAGCTCTTCCCGCTATCGACTGTCAACTTGTTGTAGGCTTGAAACTTATGTATCATCAACCTGCGAGTGAAAAACAAAACTCGGGAATGTGGTGGTGATGTCTCTGCCCAAGAGAAAACAGGACGGGTGTTAGAAGCAAGAGTTTGAATTCAGAAACTATTTCATGACTGAAATATTAAACTAAAAGAGGAGGGCAAGGTGGAAGAGACTCCATCATGCTCTAAACAAGACATGATTGCCAATACTAGTGGCATAACAGTCGATAATAACAAAAAATATGTACTTAAAAAGGTATAATACGTCACATTCCACATCTCTTGAATCATTTATGATTTCCAATTTCTAGAAGCTTCCCATCAGTATAATCTTAACATTACAAACCTTCTAAAATATAGTAAGCGGGAAAAACACTTTATAACAGATTTCAACAGGAGACAACATATATCGATTTTCAACAGGAAATACTATTAGTGGAACTTTTATCATCCATTACCTATTAAGTGATTCTCCTATGTGCTGGGAACATAGAGCAATAATAACTAACTCACCTGAGATATTGAAGGGTCATATTCTTCAAAAGGGATGGATGTCGCAAAACAAGGCTTCGCCACTCTTCCTTGTCAATTTTTCCATCATGTTTAGTATCAGCTTCCTCAAAGGTCTAAAAAAACCAAAAACAATGATATATATGGTGTGAGGATTACAACTGCAAAATTTTTACATTAAGTTTCAACTCAATATATGTTATTGCATAATATTGAGCATTTAATTGATTTACGAGGTTGACAAAAATAAGGGCAAAGAACATTGCATAATTACATTAATTCCAAATCAGTCATATATGCACTACGGGATTCTTAATACTACATAAAAATGGTCATATGGCCTTGGTTTATAGGGTAGGCACTAGTAGACCTCATTTCTTAAGGAGTTCAGGAGTGAAACTCTATGAGTGTCAATCACACAGGATGTGTTTTGCTCATCGTGAGTGTGGATTATGTGGGTTTTGGATTCTTCAATTGTGGAGAGAGAGAGAGAGAGAGAAATAATTTGTGAAAGGAAATTAATTATCAAAAAAAAAAAAAAAAATTGTGAAAGGAAATTACCTCCAGCACAGATGATAATAACTTGATATTTACGAAAATACATAGAAACTAAATTGTTTTTCTTATGCATTGAATCTAACTAGCAAATGTTGACCTTTTCACGCATCTACTCCCTAGATAATTAATCGTTGGTCTGAAATTCAACTTATTAAAGTACTCTCAGTCCAAGGACCACTGATGTCAGTTAGATTCTTATCAGTTTTGGATCATAAGCCTCGTCTCGTTTTGAAGGATAGGAAACAAGCAACATACTTATGTTTTGCTTCCAATTGATTTTGTGGGGTTGAAGAGAAATATCCAAATACATGTTTTATTCTTTCAATAATCTATATTTATAGCAATGAAATCCTACTGTTCCTACCCCTAGCTTTGTTGATATGTTTGTAAGATTGGCTTCCGCTCGAGACTCTAAATATTAAAGTGTCCCACATTGCTAAGAGATCCTTGTCTTGTAGACTTTATAAGCCATGGACACCCCTCCTCTCTCAAGAAGTCTTGTGAGGGTGAGTAAGGCCCATGGACTTTTACATGGTATCAGAGCAGGTTCCTTTCACAATGATGGGCATTTCCCTCCCGTTGTTGAACATGTGTTTGGCCAAAGATGCCACACATGAGGGGGCATGTTAAAGTGTCCCACATTGCTAGGGTGAGCAATTCGGGTTCACGGGTCGGGTTCGTGTCAACCCGACCGGCCCAATCACATAAACGGGTCCGACACGAACCCGACCCGATCATTTATCGGGTTGTGACACGCGACCCAAACACGACCCGATTAATAATCGGGTAACCCGAACCCGACCCGACAAACACGACTAATAAACGTGTCACCCGTTTACCCAACACGACACGACCCGACACGACACCAATTTTATAATATGCATGTTTTTTCATGGAAAAAAAATATTTTTTGGGTTAATTATAAGTATATTACTTCAAATATAAAGTAACCGGTGCTTGATGTTGAGTCTAGTTGACATCAAAATCTTAACAATTTTCTTAACAATTTTTCTCGTACATCAAAACAGTAGACATCAAAAATTATTCAGTTATCAATTTTTTTTCATAATATGCTTGAAATTTTGGGAAAGAAGGGTCAGATTATTTACATAGTCAAAGAAGTGATACAAGGTTGAATTGTTGAGCAAATGGGAAAACTAGGTTCCATACTAAGCTAAGAGCATTATTTGAAGCTTGGGCTTCTCTTACTCTACATTCCTAGTTGTGGTAATACCTTCGAAATTTATTTTCACCTAAATGAGGTTTGAAGTTGGCAGCGTTTTTTCATCATTCCGTAATTTTATTTTATTATTCTTTTTTCTAATTAATAACAGAAAAGGGTTCCAAAGGGGGGTCCTTCATTCCATAATTATATATTAGAACTGATACCTCTAAATACAGAAGCCACACCGCATGCAAAATAGAAGCTTCATCCCATGGAAGGTAGTTCCAAGCCCTAGTTTACACAGACTTCCCTAGTTTATCAAGCACATACGGCATACAGAAAACAAGCACATCAGAGACAACTGACAAAAAAAAAATACCAATGGCTTCATGTCTTCGATTGCCGGTTTTTTTTTTTTTTTTTAATCGGGTTATAATCGTGTTGGCGGGTCGACCCGATTATGACCCGAACCCGATTTTTTGTGTCGTGTTCGTGTCGGGTTCGCGGGTCGTGTCAAAAATTGCCAACCTTACACATTGCTAAGAGATCCTTGTCTTGTAGACTTTATAAGCCATGGACACCCTTCCTCTCTCAAGGCGTCTTGTGAGGGTGAGTAAGGCCCATGTACTTTTACACTAAATAGAAAGAGTGGAAAAACATTGACTTGCCATACATCATGCAGCAAATAACTCTGACAGGAAACGTACAAAAAGAAAATGACCAATTAGTCAAAACAAATGGACCAAATCACGACAATGTAGAGAAATGATCAATATCATTAAGACCTGATGCGTGAACTGAATCAATAAAAATAAGTACCTTGTCAATGATACTTTCTATCACGTCATCCGAAAGATTCATACCAGATTCAGCAAGTGTGGCCACCACCATTTGCTTGACCTATTCATTAAAATATTCACCAACCAACTTCCTTTAGATGCATGCCTGATGATTTTTTTTTCTTCAAAGAGAGTAGCAAAAAAACTAAAGTTGTAGCCATGTACGAGATACAAGGTAAAGTAAAAGCATCATTAATAAACTTATACACCTGTCCAAAACATTGAGGTAAAGGCAATTTAGGAACTGGAAACAGAAAAAGAAAAAGTGAAAGTGGTTTTTTATTTTTAAAAAATACTTCAATCTCATTAGAAAGTACAGAGATGCGCAACCCAAGTTCATATTAAGTAAACAAGAAAGACCCTCTATTAGGGAGAATAAGAAGAAAAAAAATCAAAAAATTTAGAGAAACTACAAAAGTATAGACTATTATGCACCGCTATGCAAGTATAAAGGGATTTGATCAAAGTGGTCTTAAGCTCCACCACCGAAGGCTCACAATCTTCAAAGTTCCTTGTGTTTTGCTCTCACTAAATTCTCCACATTAAGCACAGAGTTACCCTCCTCCAGACTTCTAATATTATATTGTACCACTTGACCTCTCCAACTATCCAACAACTCTGTCATCCTTTTCGGCATGACCTACTCTACACCAAAAAGACGGAAAATTGAAACCCATAAATCTCTCGGCACTACATAGTGATGATCTAAGGACTCCCCACTCTTCTTGCACATACAACACCAATCCACCACAATGACATTCATCTTCCTTAGATCATCCACAGTCAAGACCTTCCCTAGTGTCGCCATCCATGCAAAGAACTCTCAAAGGAGCCTTAATTCTCCACATGCTCTTCCAAGGAAATAGGAAACTAGCAGGAAAAGACAACGCACGATAAAAGGACCTTACTTCAAACTCTAACATATTTTATCCTCACCACCTTGTCTCAATTTGATAGTGTACAAAAGATCAAAGAAAGAAGTAACTAAATCCACCACCTAATCAAAGAAAGAAGTAACTAAATCCATCACCTAATCAAAGAAAGAAGTAACTATTGCATATGGTTGGTCCTTGATTATATGGTATATTTCCTTTCAGTGCTAAGTCTTCAAATTGAATCTGTACAGCACATGCTGAATTACAATTTGCTAGGGAGGCTTGAAAAATTCCAATCTGCCTACACAGGGAAAAATCTGGCTGATACAGAAGGCCCTTAAAGAGTTATCACCTCATTATCTGCTAAAACTTATTTAAAAGTGAAACATGAGAATTTTTTCAAGAACTTGGAGCTTCCAATTTGAAAGCTGAAAGGGGCTTTACAAAATTAGGTTCACAACTTATATGGGCAGACTTACTGAATTACAATTTCAGCCTTCCACTCCTTACGCCTCACATGTTTCCAGGATATGCACTGTTTTGTTCTCTATTCACAAAGTTTTCACACCCTTTTTTTTTTTAACAAGTAAACGAAAACTAGTTACTCAAATACACAGAATATACAGGAAAAACACCTAGTTAAAAAGAGAGAATAAGTCAAGAAAATCATGAAAACTAAACAAATTAAGATCTAAAGTAGTTGTCCAATAGTAAAGAGTTTTGAAAAAAACAAAAAGACTTTAAAGTTCCGTCACCATCCTCTCATTGTCTTCAAAACTTCAACGGTTTTTTTCTCTCTAAAGACACCACAAAAGGTGGGACTGAACCGTCTTCCACACAGATGTGCTCTAAGGACCATCTCCTAACCCTCTTCAACAAGCAAAAAGGTCTATGATTCTCTTAGGCATGACCCAGGCTAACCCAACACGATTGAAAATAGCACTCCACAAGGCACTGGCGACCTCATAGTGGAGAAGAAGATGATTCACAAACTCCCCTACATACAACATTAGTCAACCACAATAACAAGTCGTTTTCTTAGGTTTCCATGGTGATTCACACATTCAAAAGTTTTTTTTTTAAAAAAAAAAAGAAAAAAAAAAGGAGTTTATATGAGCAACAAATGCCCTAATGTAAGATTTTAGGCAACTCCAATTTCACCTCAAAGAATTTTAGAATATGAGACCAACTTTTTCTTAACCACATTTTAACCTCTTGTGGCTAATAAGCCAGAGAAAATGTAATTTTCTAAACGCCCCATTTCAAAAGAAAAAAAAAAAAAATCTTATGTAAAGATGTACAATTTTCTATTTCCAAAAGATAACATGCTAGAATCAAATAATGATACATAATATATGTGGCTCAAAATGGCTAATAATTTATATAATATATGTGTGTATAGAGAATGTAAGTATGTTTAGAACCCAAGTGAATAGGAAAGATTCATGGGTTTCACAATGATAGTTGACAAAATATGATATATTCACCGAACATAAATTAGGATAGCAATACCAATACCTCCTGTCTCTCGATGAACCCTTGCTGTTTGAGATCATACAATTGGAATGAAACTGCGAGAAGAGAAAAGTTAGGCATCCCCACCATGCAATCATAGATGTGTGTCCATGTGAGTGAGTGATGTGTGTGTTTGCATGTGCATGTTTCTGTGTGTCTGTACATCACCATGCAATCATCAGAGAAGTCAAAGGGCTAAAACCATGTGGGAATTTTTTTTTTGATAAGTAAAAACCATGTGGGAAAAATAACACAGAATAACCAAGCCATTACCATATATCAACTAGTCTCTCTTTGCATTCTAACCACCTCACATCCACACTAAAAATGATGAAGGCATAAAGCAAGAATTATACACATGCTACAGCTCCCCTTTCTTCTACTAGATTAAGGTACTTCGATGGATTCAACAATTTCTAAAATAGTAGCTGATACTTACATTCGATCTTATCATCAATTGGTGCATTGGGGTGAAAGACAGAAAGGGCACGTGCAAACTCTGCAAAATCTAGTATCCCATTGTGCTTTGTATCAAACAAATCAAATACCTATAAAATTTGAAAACAGATGGTTATAATTAGCACAAATACTATATTGAAGTCATAAATGTAGATGTGAGTGTTCATAAAGGAATTCAACTCATTAATGCATGAGCTCAAGGATTAAAAAAGTCAATTAGTGCAAGAAAACCATTTTGGCTTAGGCCAGCCAACCAACAGAGACAAACTAAGCACCGTGTACAAATCTCTTTGGGTAACATTGCAAAATGGGTCCAAAAGGGTTCAAGCCATAAAAAAAGAACGATGAATGAACCTATGGCTAGATAATTTAACCATAGACATGCCAGCAGATCTACATGATACAGAAAGATGGTGGAGATATAATTTCACATCTACTAAGAGAAAATATGTAGAATGCTAAAATATCGGAGAAAAAGCATATCAAATCCAAACCGACAGAAAGTGAAGAATTGACACAAAAAGGAATACCCGGTCAGCAAATAAGCTCTCCTTCTTGTTTGTCTTGAACAATGCCAGTTGAAATTCTTCCTGGAACATTAAATTCAGACGAACAAAATGGGATTATTTTTCTTATTCAAAAGGAGAGTCAAGTCATTACATTGAAATAAACTAAAACAAAGTCACTTCTAGTTTGAAAGTGCAAGCAATATAATTAAATTAAGATATAGATAGAAAAATGGTGAATGCTATGACTCTGGTACCTTATTGATCAGCCCGTCATCAATTACAGCACTGCTAATCTTTTTAAACAGCTCGTACAGCGCTTCTATCTCACTAACACTAACTGCATTTGAAGTAACATGAATTAAATATCTTAGAATGCTCCGGATGCTTATCCTACTCATAAGGTGTAAAGATGAAACTAAAAGCCCAGAGCAAATATTGGAAAACCCAGTTACGTGGTGTTCAAAACCATTTGGGATATCAGATAGTAATCACATCAATCATGAGGACCTACATGTGCCCCTTGGGTATTGTTGCAGCATGTAAAAAATATAGAAGCAAAATACCTCCATCCCTAGTTTTAAGAGATATTTTGAAAATTTCTCCTTGATGAAGGGAAAAAGGTTTTGGAAACTGTTGATGATGTACCTACATAGGAGACCTGGGTAACATCCTTTCTGTCATTAAATTAGAATTTGTAAAACAACATTAGCTTTTTAAAATTAACAATATAACTGAAAGAGACAACAAGCCAACGACTCTCCCATCACATAATGTTCCCAGACAGGCTTCCTGACATCTAGAACTGGAAAGTTTAACAAAGAAGGCAACATACAGACTGTCTCTCTTGCAAGAGCTTCTGGATCTTGAAGACCCTTGGGTTGATTATACAATTCAGGATCACAACAATTAACAACTGTTGCACACAAATGCTTTAATCCGTCTAGGCACTGCACCATGATATTTTCGAGACGTCAAAACACTCCATACCTGTGCACAAGGAAAAATTCTTGAAATCTACAGCCAAGCTGAGAGAAACCCACACACTAGTGATAAATTGAAAGGAACAACAAATTCTCCAGCTGACCTAGGTCTTGATAGTGAGTGGTTAAGGAAACAAAGTTGACACCAAATAAAAAGAAAATGAACTTTCTACAATGCTTGTAACAGTTGGTTTACCCTCGCCTAAACTAGCAAAAGATTATCGTTTTCCATATTTCAAAATGTACCCCTAAACACACAGGACCGTTAGAGTATATTATCGTACATCAAAGTGTGAAGGTGATTTATGACAGATTAATGTGTTACCAGTCAAGCAAGTTTGATGAAAGTGACAATAAAGCATAAAGGTGACTTTAACTGAAAATTAAGCAAGTAACCAAGAAGCACATTGAAAAAAAAAAAAAAATCTATAACACGTCTTTATTGTTCTAAACTGAAAAATGAGCAAATTAGATGACATCCTTTCAGATAAAAGATATGCATAATCACAGACTTTATGCATTAAAACTTTGCCAATATTATTTCAAGTTCAAAAAGCCAAAAGTAAATGAAATTACTTCAAATGAAAAAGAAAAGAAAATATATATATATATATATATATATATATATATATATATATATATATATATATATATATATATATATTACCAAACAAGTGAACTACTAAATATTCATTTTACTACTTTACAAAACTTTTTGCTACTTTTAACTAACATTTTTTTTTTTAATCATCAGGCATCCAGCAATATTGAATTGGCTACCCAAAACATTGATTGCATTATAAATGCACCCAAATGAATCTCTAAGATACCAGAAAAAAGTGTAGCATGCTCGCAAAGGCAGGAGATCAGTGGTTACCAAAATTATGAGAACACTGTTATGCTAGGAATAACTTCAGGAAAACTCTAAGCTCCACTTTGACACCTTCAGGTACATGGTATCTACAGAAACAGAATATGGTGCATGGAAATGGAAATAGGCAGTCAATTCTAATGACTGGTGTGTGTGTGTGTGTATGTGCTTATATATAAAAAGAAGAAACCATGGACTTATGTAAGAATCCGAAACCTTTTTATTTCCTTTGTGTGTGTGTGTGTGACTATATATAAGGGGAAGAAACCTTGGACTTCTGTACGAATCCGAAACCTTTTTATTTCCTTTACTTCTGCCTTCTCGCCACATACAAAGCAGAAATGAATATGATAAATGAATCATACCATTTATAAAAGTAAGCATATTCGTATGGTGAATGCTTACATGGAAGAAAGCAGTCCAGTCTATTTTCTTTGTCACCATGTGGATTTAAATAAGAAAGAAACATCAGAATCAAGCCAATTCTTTAAAATCCCCTGATAATTATAAAAATTTGTTGCCTTTTCTCCGTCTTCTTGGCAACAACCAATCATTAATGCAATGACACAAACACCAATAGGGAAACTGCAAATGTAAATGATGGACTCAATATCCCATTTTGACATGCGACAAGGGAATCCAATCTGCTTTTTCTTCTGACATAGATTAGAAAAAGGAAAGAAACGTCAGAATTTCATCCTACATTTCTTTTCTTTCCTCCATCTTCTCAGCAACAAAGCAAGCATATGTGCAGTATGAGAAATGCCACGTACAATTGATAAAACTAGGAATATATGCATGGTGAAACTGGCAGCCATTTTAGCAAATCAATAACTGGATTGACAAAGGAAGACAATCTGACCCTTTTGTCGCCAAGTAAATTATAGAAAGAAGATAAACATACGGATCTTACATCATTCACACCGTGGACTGTTGTAAGCAATTTAACACTTTTTCCTTTTACCCTATACTCTTGGCAACAAACAAAGCATAAATGTATACGACAGATGCCAATACGTCATATAGACCCAAATCATAATTACATGGCCACATCAACAATAGGGTCGATAATCCATTTGACAAGGAAAACAATCTGTTTCTTTGTCGCCATGCAAATTAATAAAGAAAAAGAAACATCTAGATCTTACTTCATTGGTACCTTAGATCACTACAACCACCCAATATTCCTTTACTCATTCTGTCTTCTCAGCAACAAAAAAAGCATATGATATAGGAACAATATATGAACTGTTGGCAAAACTAAACCTATGTATCTTTTTTTTTTAATTTTATTTTTTAATTTTTTTTATTAAGGTATCCTAGGTCACTTATAGCCGAACATACCCCGTTCACTACTGTACCACACACAGTGGTAGTCTTCCAAGCGCAAAGGCCCAGCCAGAATCATCAGACTAATCCCTGGCCCCATTCCCAGCGCCATTGTAGGAATGAAGCCTTTAAACGTGGGCAATGCCCAAACGGCTGGCCCCAAGAGGGAGGTAGCACCTATCCGGATTTGAACTCGAAACCTCAAGGATGATATCCCTAGAGGCCGCAAGCCTTACCATTTAGGCCACCCCCTTGGGGTTAAACTTATGTATCTTTATATTTTTTTTTTTTTTTTTGGATGAATAATGTATCTTTATATTGCAATAAAGGGATAATTACAAACACCCCACAGTCAAAGTGCTTATCACAGATTGGGGCGGCAGGACAGAAGACTAAATCTTTACGCATGAATGTAATGGGCAGCAGGGTAACTCATATCTATCTACAATTATTTAATACCATCAACACTCAACAGCTCACTGTGACAAAGAGCTTTTAACCTTGTATACTACATGTTCAACATTAATCTAGTCCCAAGTACTGTTTTTTCATTAGCAACAAAGTTAGCTAAATCGGGTGCATCTTTTGGGGATTCATTTGCATTATCACCCACAAATACCTGGGTTGCATGACCTAAAATACATATATTAAGAAAGGCCAATCGCAAACTATTTAAAAACAGAAACTTAGCCTGAAAAAGGTTGCCTTCAAATCAACCCTATAACTGACTTAGTGAACAATAAACAGAGGCAAAAGGCAAACTAACCGGACCCCATCAGTACCATAGTTAATAATGGCAATGCACGAACAGAAATATTACAGATGCCAATTTAAAAACCTAAACTTTCCGGTCCAATGCCACCATTAAAAACCAAAATTGCGACACAAACCACGCAAAGATAAGACCCACAACAGATTAAACAGAACCCATCAAAAAGATTGGGGATTTTCTTTCAATTAGTTTCAGAAACAAATATAGTTTCCCTGAATAATAACAAGAATCAAAGAGAGGGAAGTGCGGAGATGGATATAAAGGGCAAAAGGGGCTTACCTTTTCAGAAAGACCAAGAAGAAGAAAGAAGAGATAACCCCCAACGTGACGAGGAGGAGGACGAGGCAAGATTCTGAGACATGTCTAACTAAATCATTTCTCTTCTTTCTTTTTTTTTTTTTTTTTTTTTCAAAGAAAAATAAAATTTACTACCATCATCGAGGTGGGGTTCTATTCGATCCGTTTAAGCAGGTTCATGATTGTGATTATTTGTAAATAAAAAATGGAATCTGGGTGTTTAGTTCTGCAGTAGCTAGCTAAATTTGGAAGGCAAAGCGCCAAACCCCCGTTTCGCAAACAAGTGTTTTATTTTCATACGCGTGGCTCTTTGTTGGTAGGTCCAATGATCACGTGGAGTTGAGACTATTGGAGTTAGGTGGTCTTGCAAATCCTTCACCTTATCTGCATCTGCTGCATAAGACTTTCTGGGTCAAAACTCAAAAAAGTTAGGTTCAGGAAACTCATTAATTATTTAAGCCAGTTTAGAATTTTCGACGAAAAGGAGATTGAAACAGTTCTGCCTAGGTTGCCTAGGCTGATGTGACGTATGGTTTACGTACACTTTCTTATAATCTTATATTTTTATTGGTTTGGTTTGTTGGTGCAATAGGTAGATATGAGACAAGTTGTCTGGACCTCAGCAGCTTGAGAGAAGTTTTTTTTTTTTTTTTTTTGGTAATACTTATTTAAACACGAACAACCTTTCAATATTACGTGTCTTGAGATTTAAATTATGAAATTTAAGCCACCCTTGAGAGTAGGATATGTCACGCGTGAAATGTCTAATTGGTATTTCCCAATGGGGCCATGCATCCAATGGAAATTGAATTTGTCCTTTTTTTTGTTTTTTTTCTTTATATATATATATATATATATATATTTTTTTTTTTCCTGAGGGATTGAATGCGTCTATTGACAACAGCACAAATGATGTTGCAGTACTATATATTTAGCCTGGGATGGATAGATTAACGTCTAACAACATGCTCCAACTAATGATAAAGAACTTTCTACACGGACACAAATGATGCAAAGGGCTTATAAACAGTTCAAAAGCAAAACATTTACGAAGAGAAGAAAAGCAAATTACTGCAAGTTCAATGAGAAAAGGGAGCGTCTTCCTTTCCTATCTGTCCCTGCCTTTATCACGGCTATGGTCTGATCTACTTCCCCTTGGTATCATTTTCTTAGGATCCAACTTGCTCCGAGACATTCCTTCTTCTTTAATCTTCCCCTTCTCTGACTCCACTTCCTCAATTTCTCCAATGACCAACTTTCTTTCCAATGCTACTGGCAACTTTCCATCTGATCTGATCTTACTTTTATGTTGATCTTTTTCGCCTGTTCCGGGAATGGCGGTTCTTCTTATGCCCTCCCCCCTACTAAATTTCTCATCTGAACCCAGTTTTAGCTTAGACTGATCTTCTCTTACAGTGGGTGCCTGCTTTCCTTTAGAAATTATCTCCTGGAGTGGCAGCTTGTGGGTGTTTTCCTTGGAACCTCTCTCCTGTTCAAAAAAGAGGACTTGCACGACAGTTCTCAATGGTAGCCGTTCGTTTTTCACAGCATGGGCACGTACCACCGGAGATAACTTTTGGCAGTCCAGACTCCGGCAGAGGCGCTTTTTGTCTCCCTTGCTCAGGTCAGGATGCTCCTGTTTATCAATTCAGACACATTGTGAATGTGCTTATATCATTAGGCCTTAAATAATTTCAAAGTACATGGCAGGCAAATTGGTAGTTTATAATCCATGATAAATTGGTTGTCCTAACTAAATTAGTTAATTAATATTTTACCACTCGGAGGCATAGACTAGACAACATAGAATATTGTGATTGAAATTAAAGTAAACCATGAGAGACAGAATTCAAGTTCAAGACCGGTATTATGTTAAACTTTTAAGATAAGCGGTGGTTTAAGATTGATGTGTTATTAAGATACCTTAAGATAAATGTTGATTGCCTTGTAAAGGTCATCGTGTTCTGGCCGAGCAATATCCGGTAATGCTTCAGCTAGAGATACTAATTTTGATACAGGCGTGTTAGCATCCTTTGCAACCACTTCAAGGTAAGAATCAATGAGCTTCCCAACCTTCCTAATGGATCCCAAGAACTGGCTGTTTTCTGCAGCAGTAGGAGATTGTCTTCTCCATAGCACCACTAAACTTTCCAACACTGCCACAACTAAGTCAATATCGTAAGAGTGGCCTTCAGAGGTTGAGTGTGAAGGAAAGAGCATGTCACTCACAGTTGCCTCCTCAAATTGCAGACTAGATCTCCTTATGAGCTCTGTCTTTGTCACGGGAGAGGCTCCTACGTAATTTGCTATGCTTAGAAGCCTCAGCAAAAACCCAACTGAAACCGATCCTCGATCTCCAGGAATCATGCTCACTATAACTTCAAGAATTCGTCGATTCTTATCCTTGAATTCTTGATCCGTTTGAGTCACTGAACTCTCTATAGGCCTACTCTTTGTAGTGTCTGGTAGCCAACGGCAGGCATAGACATGCAAAGCTTCACCAATAAGCTGTGGTGGCAACATGTATGTCGATCTGATGGCAGTAATCATACAGCGGAACAGGTCTATGTCAAGATCAGATAAGTCCTCCGTCCACCAATCCTTTGGCACAGAATGGTGGTGTTTCTTGGAGTAACCGGGTCTAGTATAAGTGTAGGACCATGTGACCTGTAGAAAGTCATCATTTTTAAGCAAAGATTTCATCTAAAATAAGAACAGTCTTAGCCCCATAGGGTTGACTCGAGTAATAAGTCATTTGGCTCTGGTTTAAGGTTCGACATTTTTAAGTGCAAACAATTTTTCAGAGCACGCCCATGAGCAAAACCCTGAGAAAACACTTTGCACGGTGTTCTATAAATCTAGTCGGAGCAAAGTCCCATATACCCGGTTAAAAAAAAAAAAAAAAAAAAAAAGTCTTAGAATTTTCAGCATCTTCTGGAGAATTAAAAGAAGAAAATAAGCAGTAAAATTCTTCACCTTTGCTGGTGGTGTGAGGATTTTCTCAACAATAGAATCGATGCACTTTCTGGTGATTCCATAAGTCTCAGACCACTCAGGTAACTTTGATGTGCTCTGGAGTGCGACGACAGAGTCCTTCCAACCTTCCAGAATGCATGACATGAAGAAGGCCTCAAGTTTTACAACAAAGTTTCCCTTCTCTACCGATTCAGTCATTCTAAGGAACTTAGCAGCACAGAATGCCGATACAAAGTTGTGTGCGCTGATGTCAATCGTAATTCCATAGCAATATTTAGCGCACAGTTCAAAAGCATCTTCGCCTCCAGGAAGATCATGAAGCTCAATTGTAACAATATTGTCGGAATTGCCAGCATCAGAGTAAAGACGTTGCAAGAGGCCGCACTTTGGAAGAAGTGGAAACTGCAGCTAAGAACAGCACAATTAACAAGTATCATCTAAGGATGTCTTCTTCCAGGAATTTACAATCAGAAGAATTGAACTATCCTGAAATGCTTCTTTTCTTGAATTTCAACCCGTGATGATCATCTAAGGATGTACTAATTAACATGTGAACTGTAATTTCTCTTTTTCTTGAGAATCTGAGTCCAAATGGGAAGCATGCAGGAAGATACACAACAAGCTAGGAGATTGCATCAGCAAAGAACAGAAGTACAAAATCATTGTATACCTTATGGAGAAGATAATTGATATCATTAATTTGTACGATAATGTCACTAGGTAAATCTGAAATCATTGTCCTGCATTTGTTGAACAAATTCTATTAGTTTTGGCCCCAAAATGCTACACATTTCCGATTAATTAAGTTGATGATGACAGTACCTGGTAGCTTCTTCTGTGTAAAACGTGTCTAGCCTTGTCCCAAGTTTCATAAACTTCATTTTTGTGATGGCGTTTAATTTTTTTCTATCAAAAGATCTTGATCAGTCCTTCCTTCATATATAACATTGGGATCTGCCCTTTCCAGATAATTGCCAAAGGAAATTAAATCCAGAATCTAGAGCAAAAGGGTAAGAAAAGAAAATCAGATAAAGAAATTAAGAAGCAAGCAAGTGCAAATGTGCATGCAATGAATGTATGCATGAAATTAAGTGGATATACATAATTCAAAAAAAAAAAAAAAAAATCAAAGCAGTTATATCATATTCAGAGAATTAATTACATTGGAAAGAAACGGACTTGAGATATTTACTCACAAGTCAGCTTTATTGCTGTTGAAGTCAGCTTTACCAATTTTTTGATTCCAACATAAAAGTAATTAATGAAATGGAGAAAAAGAAAAAACAGTACAGTATGTAGACAATACACAAAGTCAGCAGCCTAGTTATAGTTGAATATATATTACTGAACATATATATTCTAACAAAGTCAAAGAAATTAAAGTTGTATATATAGGAGAAACGTAAAATTTAAAACTAAAAACCAACAGGCCAGGAAAAGACGGGTTGCAGTACGTGTGTCTTAATTAGGACGTACTTACAAGTAAATATATACGTTGGATTGTGAGCAAAGGGTGATTTTTAGTACCTGCAAAAGCTCAGTGAAACATGCATGCTTGAATGAATTTATAAGTCCACAGATTTGGCAAAAATAATTAAGAAAAATGGGAAGAGATCGAGAATGGAATGGAATGGAAGAGAAAAATAAAGAAGCATATATAGCGATCATGAAAGACAGGTTCATCATTCACTACTGACCTCACCTTGCGTCCAACAAGGGCCCAACCATCCTCATTTCCTGTACGTAACCCCACGAGCCCCTCAATTTATAGAAGGAAGTTACGCCTAGAAATTAGAAGAAAACAAAACAAAACCAAATTTTTGCTCTCATATATATGCGTTGCAACAAATGTATGACGCGAGAGTCGCAAAGAGGCAGAATAGCATGCATCCTGCCACTGCGCCTTTCAGACCGACCTTTTCTACATGCAATTCATGCAAATTTGTCTCCATTGTTGTGTTTTTGGAAGTTACTTTACAGTTAATCAAGTGGTTGAAATTCATTAAGAAAGATGTGAACGCAGCCACCCTCACCGACTTACACTAGCTAGGCTCAGGATGTTTCAGCCTTCTGTTGCCAATTCCAGACACATGTAAATTTATCTCATCTATGACTGAACAGCGCGAAATTCCGTTATAGTCTATATATAGATCGATGATCAGATAAATTTTGACAAACCATTCATGTTGTTAGTTTAATGATTAAATTTATCATTTTCTATCGATAATAGGCGATTTAACAAACTTCTCATTATATATATATATATATATATATATATATATATATGTCTTAGCTAGGGCCATTGGATCACTTTACGTCATAGAAGATACTAACGCAAAATATCATAAGAATGTGAGTAAGATCGATGCACTGCTGTTCCTAATCAATATCTTCTAAATTAATTAATTAGGAAGTAGGAGCCAGTTAGAGATATGTATAATGGGGTTAGGTAGGAAAATGAGTCCAGATTGATCTATGCTATGATACGATTTAATGTGAATTCCTAAAAAGTGATTTTATGATTGATTCCCGTCACCTCAACTCCCACAGTACTAGATAGGTCTCTCAATTATCATTCCACATGTCCCTTCTTAGTTAAATTACCTCTATTTCAAAAGTTAAAAATAATGTTGAGTATCACCTGCTCTTTTATCATATTCTTATTTTACTGGGTTGATACGACAATATCCACTAATTACTGGATCAATTCTTGTTAAAAAAAAAAAAATGAGTACACATTAACTTAATGAGATAATAGTAAGTTGAATTTGTAGTATGTAGATTTCTCTTAAACAAATAGAAATGGATGAATTTTTAATTTAATTTATATTTTAACACCTCCTCATGTGTAGAGTAAAACTCTCACTCGATAAGTGAGGTTCAACATATAAAATATTTAATTAAAATTAAAGGTATATTATGAAGATAAAGTTCAAACTTATGACCTTTTTAATATGATATTATATTAAATCACTACTTGGCATGAATGGTTAACATTCCTAAAAAAAAAAAAAAAAAAATTAAGAAAGAAGGAGAGGGGGTGCAACTAATTTTTCCTTGCTTTTCAAATATATCTGCTTACATGAATGGTTAACAAAATAGATCAATTATATTTTTTCATGGATATCTAAGAATATTTTTTTATATTAGTAATTGGGCCCTAATAGAGAGAAAGATATATAGATTCGAGTAAGTAACCTTTACTTGCACGGTCCTTCTCTAACTAATTAAGCTACTCCTTTAAAGTTATCTCAAATTTAGTACATATGAAACTATATTCATAGATGCTCAAGAATATATATTTGAGATTTAGCATCTGACATGAGTACCCAAGCATATATACTTCTAAAGTTCTAATTTCTAACAAATAATAATATAAAAAAAAAAAGACTTTTCTCAGCCCATCAAAAGAAGGGGGAAAATAGAAAAAAAGAAGAATCTTTTCAAATTGTTCTATAGTAGTGAGGGATAATGTGAAGTTGGTCCAGGCGCCTTTATCACCACTTATCGGTTGAAATCTAACCTAGCTATTTTGGTCTCTGCTTTCGCAGACAAATGGTGGTAAAGAGAGAAGCACAGTGCTAATGTGGCACAGTGCCCTGAACTTTTTTTATCAGATTGGGAAAAGCCCTTTGAGGTTTTTCTTCCGAGCAGAAAATGGCAGAAGCCTTCCAAGCCACACTTTTTCAAAAGGTAGCTTTACCAGATCCCATGCCAGAACCATGAATTCACATGAACAATCAGGAAATGTATTGCTTTCTGTCAGTCTAGCTCGCTGAATACATAATGAAATTGGTCTTTAATTATACTTGGATGATTGCATGCCATTCACTATGGTCGATCTTTAGCTATTTATGTTAGACGTTCTCTTTTTGAGATTGATAAAGAACTTTCCTTAAGCCGCCCCCCCCCCCCCCCCCCATAAGGGTTTTATTGCTTTCCTTTTGTCCATATTCTTTTGGAATTTTTTATTTAACGGCTACAGTGCAGTTTCTTTTTCTACATGCATTATCTTATCTGCTAGCAAAGTATGGCAGAATCCTTCATGATCTGTATAAGAGAATGAAAAGGCACCTTAAGCTTTGGGTTGGTTTTGAAGTGGGATACAACAATGACAACTATTTTTTTTTTTTTTTTTTTTCAATCAAAATCTCACCTAGCCTTATCATCATCCCCCTCCATATATACCAACAGAGTTAGCACTATATATAACACTGGAAAAATGGAAAATACATTGACAAACTCAAAAGAGGAGATGGGAAGAGATCAACGTACCACAAATATCTGATTGATGCTGTTTAATTTGCTTCCAAGAAAGAAGTACCATTTACAGATGAAAAGCTGCAAATTTAGGATTTGAGGTCCAACTGAGAGCACAAAGTTGAAGATGAGAGACCACAGCTTTCTGCTTCGGAAACACAGATGTATATTGCATCAGTGTCCATGAACATGAGCTGAATATATATATATGGCACGTGAAATATATAGAATTCATGCATATAATCCTCAGAGAGAGGGAGAGAGAGAGAGAGGGTTATGCCCTATGGGGTTTCTGTTAAAATCCGCTAGTGAGACACACCAACTAAATAAAAACGAGGCCCCCCCAGTGTGTCTGATCACCAAGAGTTTTGGAGAGAGAGAAAGAAAGAGTGGTTGGTTGGTATTAGTCAACATGGTAATATATCAAAAGCATATTATGATAAGCTGCTTGAACCGAAAAGAAATGGAATGGAAAAAGGGAGAAGAGTCTGATTTCTCTCTCTTCTCTCTTTTCCCCCAAGAGCTTGAAATTTGTGCTCTATGATTGAATTCAGAAAAAAGCATGCAATGCAAGTGGGCAGGCCTTGGGAGTGCTCCTACCCTAAAGAAGCATATCATGGGACCAATATATTTCTCCTATTGAAAGATCCCCTGTGCGTACCCCATCATGATCATGCTTCCCCCCACTATCTTTTGGTATATTCTTCTTCTACAGGTCCCTGTGTTGGCTCTTCCTGATCTGCATGTCGGCCACGTGTCTTGTCCTGTACCGTTTGTTACATCATCCTGATGGGATCTCTCTGGCTCTTTGTTGGTTGTTTTGGAGGCCAAACACAGACAAGTATTTCTCTTCCTGTCCCTGTGTGTTTCGCAAAATTTCATGCGTGTAGGGCTTCTTTCTGTTCGTGTGCATTCACACGTGTATCATCAGTCTTTTCTCATTTTTCATTTTTTTTTTTTGATGGGGATGTCCCACATGATTCTATTTAATTTACAAGGAGAGGGAAGGCCCACCTGGGCCACCTATCCCTTCAGTCCCTTCATTTGAAGGGAATGCGTAGAGGGGCTGTTGGGAGGCTTTTATCCCATAGCTTTAAGCAGTATTAGCTTAAAGCAATATTCTGCATTAATCCCAGCTGCCGAACCCCAGTTATGTTATGATGAGGTCCTGATGATGGTCATGATGATGATCACGATCTTAATAACATGATCATCATCATCATCATAGTTATCATTAGCCTTAATTACTTTCTAGTTTCTTAATTAGATTTTGTTATCATTGTCCAGCATCTAAACTAATCTTGGGAAAAAGCCAATCATGTGCTTTCATAAAACAAAAAGTTTTATCGGATTTGGGTCATGCAACAAGGTAATTGCTTACATAAGAGGTTGTTTGAGTCTCACTTGATCGGCCATTTGTTCGACTAAGTGAATTCAGACAGCCTTTGACATGAATAACCCCATTGTAAGAGATCAATTCGAATCCTCTTTTATCACCCAAATATTTAATTAATTCTGATGCATTTGCTACATTATTGACTCATGCATGGTGTAGCAACTAATGACATAAATAAAGTGGTATCTACTTCTTAACCTTTTCTTATTCTTCTAGATCATTTGGTCCCCCCTTTAAGTCAATGTAACGTAATGGTGCAACGTCTTATATTTTACACAAATGTATAGCCTCTCTCTTCAAAGTGTTCCATTCAAGATCCGCTCTATATATTGTAAGTGAAATAGAGATGATTTATTTCATAGTGCATACTAAATTTTACAAATCAAATAGTATATATATATATATATATATATATATATATGTTATTACATCATTTAAAATGTTAAAATGACATGACACCATTTTCATCGTTATATGCAATAAAACAAAATATAGACAATAAAATACATGATCTCCACTTCACTTATTGTTAATTGAGTGGTGCATTTTTCCCTTAATTATATTTTTAAAATATGGGATCTCGCTATAATATAGAGAAGCAAAGACGCCAATGATATAAATACAAGGACTAGCCGGTAAGTATTTATGTACTGTTTTTCAATAAATGCAATGATGGGGACAAAATTTTTCTCTTTGGAGGCCGGATTAATAAAATAATATTACTATAAACAACATTAAAAAAATTATATGAGAAAAAAATTTCAAACGAGATATTTTATGGTTTTTTAATTGAAATATATTGCCTATTCCTGTAAGAATAGTTATTTATCTATTTAAGGGAACAATCATTCACATAGAAATGACAATTCCAAATAATGGATTTGAAGCGAGTAAAGAAATAGTTATTTTATAGGAATATCCATTCCATTAATATAGGAGTCTATTTTGCATATCAAAAGTGCCCTAAATATTTTAGAGATTTCTTTCTATATAGATAACTAAATATATTGTAAGAAAGCCATCCTCCATTTGGTTGCAAGATGTTATAATTAAGAGTAATGATTCACTACCATCTAAATATACAACTTTTTACCACCTTGTCTATGTGGCAAGGTGGTCCCCTACTAATTTTAGAGTTTTTTTATTTTTAAAAAATAAAATAAAGTCGGGGACCACCTTGCCACATAGACAAGGTGGTGAAAAGTTGTATATTTAGGTGGTGAAGAATCATTTCTCTATAATTAATTCCCAATCAAAAGAATGATAAGAAAGTAAAGAACTATATATAAACTATATGTATTAATATGTGGCTGGTCATACCAAAATATTTCCAGCACTAAATTTGAATCCTCACCCACTTTGTAGAATAGTACACTCACAAACATTAGTATAATTATGTAAACGTTCTTTAAAATTGAATCAACCACATATAACCTAGCTTGCTAAAAAGCTTATTATTAATTAATTAAGTATTATATATAAGGAAATACATTTACAACAAGCTTCAACCGTACATAACACAGCACATGGACTAATAAGACTATGGGCTATGACATGTTTGTCGACATGTACGTTGCTACACATGGAATTGAAAGCTATATATTGTGAGAAAGATTATACTGAAGTTGACTTGATTGGCAATTGCTGTAGTGATCATGTTTGTTCTTCGATCTTGTCTGTGTCTTAGTAAAAGATTTGCCTAGCTTTTAACTACCCGTAAATCTTGCATTAAACCCCCATCAATTCCTTTAGAAATTTCAAATTTCATTACCTTTTCTTAAAAAATAACATCAATAATAATTAAGAATAGGATAATCATCATCGATTCCATTACGTACCATAAATATCACTTCTGAGACTAGTTTGTTGATTACACATCGACTAATACGATATCATGCAACATATTATGTTTGTTTGCCACTTAGACTGCTTTTTAAGCATACTTTTTTAAGCAAGCTATCATGTATATAAAATGTTTGAACATACTCCTTCTAAGCTTTATCACTGAAGACTCTATGTCTTCAAAACTCCAGGCATTCCGCTCTCTAAAAGCACCATATTAAACACATGCTATAGAACCAACTTCCATACTCTACCATAATATTACCACGCCCTACCTAACCTTCCCAAATCACCAACAAATCTTTATACCTTGTAGGCATAACCCAATCAACATCAAACAAATCAGATTGATAATAGTAATAAACCTCAAACAAAATTACCAAAGCTATCGAGTACTATTACCCTGTTTGGGGTTGATTTGGTTATACCTAAAAGGTTTAAAGATTTGTTGGTGAGTTGGGAAAGTTAGGTAGGGCGTGGTAATATTATGGTAAGAGTACAACATCTCTTATATATCAAGCTACACTCACATAATGTGTTAGGAGTAGCCTGTACATTGAGTACCATTACCCTGAGAATAAACATGTGTACGAAGAGCAGAACTAAAAGCAAAGTTTTGTCACTCCGGCGTAACACCCTGTGAAAGTTAAACCCCAGACAGATATATTATGGTAGTGGTATACGAACATTAAATCCCACATTAATTTCTTACTAGGAAAAACTAGACTCTATATAAGGGATGTGATTGTATCATTGACCCTCAAATGCAAAGCGGCTCAAAACTTCTACAAGCCAATGCAACACAAAAAATAGACAACAATCCCAAATCCCCATAACGACAACAAAAATAAAACAACAGAGATATTGCCTTTCAGCATGTCAAAAGTTGCACAAGCCTAAGGAAGAAGAAGGGAACAAGGGCACACAATAATCCTGGTAAGATAAACTACTTCTCAACCCAGAGAGACACCAACTGTATGCACAGCCTATCACAATGAGCATTGATGTTAACGACAAAAGCACATTAGTTTCAGGTTTAAGCGTGTAAAAGAGATAAGCTGAAAAACAACCAAAACTAAATTCCTATGCCTCCTCTCTCTCTGGTAATGGGTTATAATTGAATTGCAGATTATAAAGACCCTTGTTGAGGCATGCAATTACAACTACGAATTGTAGATGAATTACAACATATATATCGCCCATTTCAAAGGAAGCTCACAAAATTCCAAAAATTACTGCTTCTCAACTTTTCAATCATATTATCAAGCCCACAAAACAGGACGATAACACAATCCTTACAAGTTCCACAACCCACTCTGTTCACTTCAGCTAGTCACCAAATAAATCATCATCACTGCCATCATCAACATTACTCGAGTTTCCACTCGGCACCTTCCCATGGGTGTCTTTTGTTGGATAAGACGGCTTATCATCAGAACTAACTGAGGGATATGCCCAGGAAGAACCCACTTTGACAGAAAATGATTCCCCATAGAGATCATCATAAATCCCACTTTTTGGAGTGTTTTTTACCTTATTTAAGAATTGCTGCAGTTTATCAGTCACACCTTTTTGGGAAGCAGTGTCTTCCTTTGCAGAGGACTGCTGCTTTCCTTTGGGTATCACTGTAACCTGTACAAGGTGCTCGTATTTCCCAACAAGACTTCCTTCTTTGACACCTAATGGACCAGGTTCTGTTTCTACATCCACACCATCCGAAACCCCAACGATTTCGACCAACTCTCCCCCAGCTTGATCCCTGAAGGACACTCTTAGCTTCTTTAGTCTCTTAGCAAGCCTCTCTGACTGCTGGCTGTTATCTCTTCCACCTTTAGAGCTACCAGATTCAGTCGATTTAGGCAGTAGGTCAGGTTTGCTCAGACCATAACGATTTATATGTGTGTTATAAGCCACAACAGCTTCTTCGTCAGACGGATCAGGAGGTGGCTGTAAGTCAATCTCTGCAGGCAGAGGAGGCCGAGGAAAAAGAGCTGCTTCATTCTTTCTCAAGATATAAGCTCTTGTTGATGCCGCAAACCTCAAAGATTGCCCAACTTCAAGCTCAACAGGGATATCTTTAGTCAATCGCTCATTTGCAACAAATGTACCATGAACAGATCCCAAATCCATTACATAAATGCTGTAGAAAATACATGAATGCCACAACTATAAGAAAAGAAACTTCCGAACTTCACAAAACTGAATTATATTCAGGAAGTAACAAGCAATCATCTCCATGTCTTTACATGCTTAAATCACATGTGAAAATGCCATCAAGTAGGGTAAGAACAGATTATTTCATATTTAAACTCAGACGCACTTATAGCCCACTTGGGGCATCAACAAAACGCAAACCCAATACTGTTGAACCTCAAAGAAGAAATATTTCTGTTCTAGTACAGATAACAATAAAAACATCCACCTCTAACCTTTATATCAAACAGGCCGTTCTTTTCTCTAGCAGATTATGAACTTTAAATTGATCAACCAACATCAAATAAATGAAACCCAATACTCGATGCACTATCCCGAAAACAAGCCAATCCCACTCTCTTTCCTAGCAATATTTTGCTTTTAATAATAATAATAATAAAAACATATAACCTGTAACCGCATACAAAAACAACAAGTCCAATAAAACAACAATATCAAGATGAAGATTGAGAGACAAGATGTCTAACCAACCTTCCATTCTTGTGAGGAATGACCGCAGCGTGCTGGCGTGAAACTGAGTTATGCTCAAGCACAAAATCACAAGTTGGAAACTGCCTCCCAAAGATGTGTCTTCGCCTATCGAGATTGATCTTATCGAGAACCTCTCCATCCTTCAAGACCTCAAGATAGTAGACCCCTGGCCGAGGCTCAATCGCCCACTCGGGAGGCTGCCAAGTCGATTGACCACCGCCCACCTGAGTCACCGGCTGGGTCTGCCCCACCTCTTGAGAAACACGGCCTTCCTGGTGCTGCTGTGAGTGGAGATTTGAGAGTGAGGCCTTTGGGGCCAACTGGGTATTGGTTTTGGGAGCTGAATTGTTGAGAGTCACTGAGAATGGTTCCAAGGATTGAGCTTTCTTGAACCGATCAAGACCAGCCCTTCCATACATAGCTCTTTCTATTTCCCCTAATCAATTATCCGATTGATAGTAGTACTAATATGAAATTGAGCTCAGCCCAGATGCAATTTTAGCACTAGCATTCAAACCAGAGATTCAATTTTGCAAATGCTTCACAGCTATGCCTTTTACAAACCCTCCGATCCCAACCCTAAAGATGAGATACAATTTTAGCATTAGCATCTAAAACACTATAATAAAAAACCATCCCGATCATCCAATCTTGCACATGCTTCCTCATCGCCATGCTTTATACAAACCCATCCAACCCAAAACCCTAAAGTTAAAAAATTTAACAAGTTTAGGTTGAAGAACGTGATTGATTAGAAAATGTAACAGAGGGTAAAGCTAGAATAACCCATTTCAAAAAAATATAAAAAAAAAAAAAAAAAAACAATTTCCGCTCAGATTAAAGTCTAATTAGGGTTGCTGGAGTTAACAGGCTCCTCTGGGCTTTAGGAGTTGGGAGAGCGCGGAGAGAGAGATAGAGAGAGAGAGAGATGAGGGTTATCGGCTCCCTGTCTTTGAGTCCGTACGATTCTTCCTTCTTTTATTTCCTTTGACAGTAACTTTAGTTGAAAAACAAAAAAAAAAAAAACACTAATTTTATGTTCACTTAAATTTTAGGGATAGTTATACCGATGGTTGATGTGATATATCATAATTATTTTTCACTTTCTATGGTTTAAAAAGTTAATGTGAGGTTCCTGTAGTATGCAATAATTACGTTTTACTCCCTGGGTCGATTTTCCGTCCACTATTTTGACGAAATCTGTTAGCCCTACACGTCAGCGCCACGTGTCACCAATAAGATGACGACGTGTGTCTATTTTAATAAAAAAATATAAATTTATTAAAAATTAAATAAATAAACTTTTTTTAAAAAAAAAACAAAAAAAAAAAAAGAAAAAGAAAAAAGGGCAAGCTTGGCGTGGCTGGGCCACCCCCGGCGGCCACTGGGGGTGGCGCGCGGACACCTTTATTGGCTGGGGGTGGCCCAGCCACCCCAAGCCTGCCCTTTTTTTTTTTTTTTTTCTAAAAAAATAAGTTTTAAGATGAACACGTGTCGCCATCTTATTGGCAACACATGGCACTGGCGTGTAGGACTAACAGATTCTGTCAAAATGGTGGACAGAAAATCGATTCATGGAGTAAAACGTAATTATTGCATACCACATGGACCTCCCATAAACTTTTTAAACTATAGGGAGTGAAAAATAATTATGACATACCACATGGACCAACGGTACAATTATCCCTAAATTTTAAAGCCATTAAAAAAAAAAAAAATTAAAGCCAAGTCAGTGAATAGACTCCTCTGAACTTTACGGGGAGCTCGATCAACACACCCATAGGTTTTCATTCATTTAGTTTATCAAATTAATATATGAATTTTATATGAAAAATGCGAATGAGAATTAAACTATTTTAGATATGCATTAACTTAATAGACTGAATTAAAGGGTAGGGGGAAAATTTATTCTTAAGTTTATCAATAAGTTTGCTTTTAATTTATTCAGTTTAGTAATAAAATTATTTCAATTAATGATAATTAACATTATAGATGAGATTTAGTAAAAATACCAAGTTGATGAATTTTTTTTTTTTTTTTTTTTTTTGATGAATAAAAGATTTTATAAGGCTCAACTCAGCAACTAATACACTCCAGTGAAAACTGGAAACAACTCCTGCATAGGGACAACAAACCCCTAGCTAGGAAACCAAGAGAGAAAAAACCCATCAACGACAACCCTACTGCTTCTAAGAACACAGTAAACAACAGCATAAAACAAAGCAAACATCTACAAGATCAAAACAGAGAAATCAAACCCCCATCAATCCTCAAAGACACATAGGACTCACAACATCCCATCACTCCAGAAAATGCAAATTCCATTTAGCAACAAGGTTCATATTCTTCCTGAAATGGCTGATATTCCCTTTTGCTACAATCTTCACTCGAGCTTCCCACCTAACACGAGTCAAAATTGCTTCCTCCGTGCGTGGAGTGTTATTGTGCAAAAGGTCATTCCTCTGCTTCCATATATGGTATACAGTAGCTCCAAAACACAGTCGACCCAAAACTGCTCTTAAACTTTTTCCCTGCATCACCTTCAAGCTCCAAACTACAATATCATCCCAATCCAAAGGCACATTGTAAAAAGAACACTCAGCCATGATTTCAGTCCAAATCCGCCTACTGAAACTGCACCTAAAGAAAAGATGCTCACGGCTCTCTTGAGCTCCATAGCAGAAAGGACAGAGAATCTGTCCTGAATAACCCCAGCAACACATGCGTTGTTTAGTGATCAAAGCATCCCTGAAAACTAGCCAAAGCATGAAAGAATGTCGAGGGATTGATGAATTTTATTTTATAAGTTCATAAATGAAAAATCAATCAATCTATTTAACTCAATTAACACGATCTTAACTATAATATATATTACTTTATATGAGAAGGAAAAAAGTTAATTAAGCAGTTCACTAACAACACACAAGCTTGATTGAAAAATAAATTAATCAAACTTGAACATATAATTTAATT